>NW_005054650.1:127947-135622 GCF_000277835.1 Geospiza fortis | reverse complement strand
GTCAGCAGTGCCCCAGCTGGCCGGGGGAGCCTCAACCCACGGCAACCACAGAGTGGCTGCGATGGCACAGCAGGAAAACTCCAGGCTGGGGGGGTTAAACAAGCACCACTGCTCACCAGATGGCTGAGGAGCACATCTAAAAAGGATCCAGAGCATGAGGAAGAATATTAAATATAAAAAAAAAAAATCCCCTTCAATGCCATAAATATTTATACTAAATCCAAGTTACTGGCCGAGTTCAGACTTGCCTTACATGAATCATGCAGCACTTCCCTCATTTCATGTGTTCTGGAGAAAGGCAGCACAGAGGAGGTGCCACACTTGTGTCAGCTGCTTTTCTCTATGCTAAGGGCAGTTTTTGTCGAGCTGCTTTAGAAGATGTTGCTTTCCAAAGAATATAAACAGAACAACTGAATAGTCCTATTTTACTTGGCATTTACTGATATTCCCAGATCATTTAGGTTCATAGAAATAGTTTCCCTTTGCCTGGACAATTTAATTTTCTTCACAGGGATATTTAATTACAATCAGCAGAGCATCACAGAAAACAACTCCAATGTTATAATCAGGAGCCAAGAAATCACATTTTACTGAAAGGTTCTGCTCTGAAAGTGTCCAAACCTGCTACTGTCACAAATATCTTAATTTACTTTCAGAAGTGAGACCTACTAAACAGTAGCAATTAAATAACAAAATTTAAAGTCTCAATATCATCTCTAAAGTGCAAGCACAGTATGTTTATACCATTTGCAAAACAAATAAATCCCCACTCATTCCCAAAAGAACAACAGCTACTCAAAAAGATCCATTTGGGTTTCACTCTTCCATTTGGGCAGTTTTGGGTTTCACTCTTCTCATGCAAAAGATGGCTGGGCTGGACACTTGGTAGGTTGTAGCTACAAAGGGTATTGCCAATCTGCTGATCTGAGATTTTGAGTTAAAACAAAACATAATAAATATTCCAAATTGGTTTATATTCCCAGACAACAGTGCCATTTCTACCCTGGGAAAAAAAAAAAATTACTAAATCTCTCTCACTACAACCCGTATTTAAATGCAAAAAAACCCCCTATTTCTGCATGCTGAGAAATAAATATTAAACCTCACAAAGCAGGAAAGTGCAGTGCTGAGAGGTTTCCATGCCTGCCCTGTCAAATGGGTTTCCAGGAAAATCTACTGCTTTTTAAACACAACTTGTTCCAAATTTTCCCTGGGAGAGCAAATATATTTCCTGGAACCTGCTAGCAACATTTGGAAGAATAGGAGGAAAGTTATACACTACAATGCCTGGTTCTCACAGCTGACAGGGAACACTCCAAAGTGATGAGGAGTGAAAAGGAACATGGCTTTAAATAATCACAGACTCTTGTAACAAGGGGAATTAGGAGAGGGCAGGAGCCATAGGTTCTGGGAGGGAACTCAGCTGACAGCAGCCTGCTGAAGGCAACTTCCCTTCCTCCCTGTGTGCTACCAAGGCTGCAACATTCCACTTTATCCCAAATATTATCTGCTTCTATCCATGAACAACACTGCGGATGAGCTTTTTCTCCAAAGCCAAGATGAGGCACAAAGTATCACATTACATTTTTGGGGGGAAAAGCTGGACTGCACCAAGTGCTACTATGTTTAACAAGTTCTTGCTTTCAACACTACCAACAACCAAGTTTAAAAGAAATGGGAAAAAAAGTGTTACTTAAAAAAATCTGCTACCAAACAGTGTCATGAAATTTAGGCAAGGAAACACTCTAAACTCCTTTTTAAAAATAATCTGATACCAACCAATACTGTGAAACTGAGATAAGGAATGATTCCAACCTCAGTTTCACACTTTTGTCCCCACCACCCATATCACCCTGAGATTTAAGGACTGCCATTCCTATTAAACAGGAATCTGAAGATCTTTGATGGAGTCCCATCACCTCACCCAGGTTTCTGGGTGACTTTAAGGACTGCCATTCCTACTAAAACAGGATCTTTGATGGAGTCCCATCACCTCACCCAGGTTTCTGGGTGACCTTCCCTTTGGCTGGAACCAATGTTGTGGTGGTGCTGGGTACCTCAGCTCCCCCAAGGTTGCACAAGAAGCTGTACTGAGATATTTCTTAACAACAATGACCTTTTCTAAGGGAATGGCCTCAAGTTGCATCAGGGGAGGGTTAGGGTGGATCTCAGGGAAAGGTTCTACCCCAGAGGGTGCTGGGCACTGCTCAGGCTCCCCTGGGAATGGGCACAGCCCCCAGAACTCCAGGAGCTCCCAGGGATGCCCAGGGTGAGATTGTTGGGGTCTGTGCAGGGCCAGGAGCTGGACCCATGGACCCTGTGTGTCCCTTCCAGCTCAGGACATTCTGAGATTCTGTGACCTGAAGTCCCCCAAGCTCACCCTACCCTCCAATCAGTGCCAGCAACTCCTGCTATTAAGAGCAAACCTCTTCCAGCTCCATCCATGTGTGACATGAGGTTTACAAGTGGGCAGAGATAACCCCAATTAAGAGCTCAACTGCCTGGAGGATCCATGTGCCCCCAGCCCTCCCAGGACACACGCCAGTGCTCCCCGAGCTCCACTCACCCACCCGAGGGAAGGCTGAGAATGAGAACGTGTCAAGGAGCTGGGAGATGAAGCACCAGGGGCAATCTGGAAATGCAGAGGGAGGCTGCTGGCACTGCTGCTGGCTGTCCCTGCCCCTCAGCCTCATCCCACAGCTAGCCCCAAAGGCAGGGACAAACAATGCCCCTGTGTGTGCAGCTATCCGTGCTGATCTGGAGAGCAATTTGCAGGGGGATGACCCAGGCTGCAGGAAAAACTGGCTGCCTTTAAAGAAGGAATTCAAGCCCCAAGTCCTCCCGGTTCTCTAAGGCTGAGGAAGTATAAAGCCATTCTTGTAAACACTTCTCCAGGAACTTGTGTTCACCACTACCTCACACTATTATCAGGGAGAAATTATAGGCTCTGTCCTGCTGGATTATTGTTAGTGTAAACAACTTTGCTAAATTGCTTGGCACTGTGTCTGCATGCAGCATGTTCAAACTCTGCAGTCTATTCAGCCAAAATCAAATATAAAGGCCCATCTGTATTAAAGCTCAAGAAGAAATTAATAGACAACTATTTTCATGCAAAGCAGATATTTAAAAAAGGCAAAGCCAATACATATGGATGAACTTTTTCATTCATAATTTTAGATGCCACACAATGAAGACTGTTGTTTAAGCTTTATTTTTTCTCTAACAGCTCTCCATACAATGCAGTGCATTGTTCAAACTCTGGAGCAATTTAAGCTTTTTCAATGTCTCCTAAAATCCCTGGATTTATATCCAAAGAGAGCTGGCACTGTAACAAATTTGACTTGTGAGTAACAAGTTACAGCCTTTAAGCAAATTGCTCATTAACACAGACTTCAACTTACTGCTACAAACCTCACTACCTTTTATCTCAGGAAAAAAAATATGCTGCCTATCTTATCTACAGAAAGCTGTGGGATAACACTCTATTATATTTGGGTTTTTAATTTCCTTGTTTGAGTTCTCAGTACAAATGCTGAACTAGCATCCAGGGTGAGAACAACAGAACTCCAGGGGAAAAAAAAAAAAGTTCAAGTATGACCTAAATCTATCCTGCCTTTGATGAAGGAGGAAAATAAACTGAATTTTGATGTCAGCCCTGAAGAGGATATTCCCAACTTCATGCTAGGAGGAAATGAGCAAGAAAAGCCCAACTGTGAAGCTGGGGCTCTTTGTTTTTTTCCTGAAGATGAAACAGATTGAAAATGCAAAACCTACAGAATGTTCTATAAATGGGGAGGGTTCTGTAGGTGCATCTTAATTTACATGGCTTTGAACAGAAATTTTGCACTGTGTTACAAATAAGAACACTTAATTTGCCGTGAAGGAGATTCTTATCCAATTTTTAGCAGAAGAATAGTGCTTAAGTCATTTTACATCTTTAGAAACTAACCCAAACTTTGCAGTTAATAGGAGAAACTGATGGTAGAAAAAGAGAAAAATGCAAGGTCAGCAGAGAGAGCTGATGGAAATTCTTTTTTATAACTTAAGAAAACATGTTGCATTTCATTAAGAAGCAGATGAAGTTAGCAGGATCTGTGCCTCTGACAGCAAACATCTGAAGTGGCCTTTTGGGGAAGACACAGACATTTTCAGGATGCTTTGCAGCGCCCTGAGAGGACACCCAGCTCTGCGAGCCAAGGAACGCTCCAGCCTTACAGGAAGTCAGTGCAATAATTATGTAATGTGCCACTAACTAATGAAAGCTGTCCTGCAACCAAAAGGGGTGTTTTGCTAAAAATCTGGATCCAATTTTCTTCATTACAAAAAAAAAATCCCAGTCTTCTGGACTATCCAGAGAACTCTGCATAACTATTTTGAGTGCTCCAAGTAACATGCCTGGGGGATTTCTTAGCATCTTATTGCATTTCTTTATACCTTTCCCAGCACAGCAGTTCCAGCCCTGAGAATGCAGCAATAACCCAGAGCATCTGAAACTGGGGGAGAGAGAGAGGAAGGAAGGCAGAAATCTGCCTTCCAACCCAGCACCATCTGTGATAAACAACAGAAGGAAAGGGATCTGCCTGGAGACTGCTCCTCCTCATGCATATTCCGTGGGAAAGCAGGAGCCAGAACTGGCTGGACAGCCCTGGAGTCAAAGAGCAGCATCACCTGTGCTCTGCTTTGTTTAACTCTGAGCACTCCATTACCTCAACACCGGGCTCTGAAGGAATATTGAGCTGGAGTTAAGTGAGTTTCCAGCACAAAACGAGGTGCAGATGTTCCAGCCCTGAATACCTGCCCGGATCAGGTGGCGGTCACTGGATAGGGAATGCCAGCCTGCCTCAGAGTGCTGCTGCACCTCAGCCAGGGCTCCCGGGAGCTTCCCCATGGCCCTGAGCTCATTAGGAACAAAACAATGATCTGAAAGCACCACTCATTAAACTGGCCATTGTTGATCACTGGCAGCAAATGCTGAGGAGAAGAATATCAGATGTATTCACGCTAAAGATGAGTGTCCAGATGCCAAGGCAACAATTCTCTAATTATTTCTTCTTTTCCTTCCTATTGCACCAAAACTATTACAATAAATTGCTTGAAATGGTTGATCATCACTAATATAACTGTCCTTTTCCTCTGGGGAGGACCAAGCATTCCCATTTGAATTATTTAAAAATCTTCTTTCAAATGCCTTTTTTATGCAACTTGTTTCAAAACCCCACCTCATTAACATTCAGATTTTCCTCCAAAAGCATCAGTTGGATTTGAGATTACCATGGGGCATCATGGGGACTCAAAGGTAGTAATGAGATTAAGAAAACCCTCCAAAGGACACAAATAATCAGTGTAAAACAAACAGCCTTGAGGAAAGGAAATGGCTTTATCCTGTGCTTCAGAGTTATGGACCCCTTTTCTAAAACTCCCCTCATTTCTGGTTATAATTCTTTTCCTGGCTGTTTTAATTGCATGAGTGTGCAGAAATTTTCAAGAGGCTACAAAGGCACCTTTGGAGGTCATTTAGAAACCTTCTGCTCAAAACCAGCCTCACGCAGGGTGGGATGCTCAGGTGGGATTTGAGTATCTCCAAAGGTGGAGGCTCCACAGCCTCTGGAGAACCTGTGCCTGTGGCTCAACAACCTCACAACAAACACTAAAAGAAATCACCCCATGTTTGAGAAAACAGCCAACCTCAGGTGAGGTTTCACCTGCAGGGCTAAACCTGCAGCACAGCCTCACTTTTGGACAGCTAATGGGAGAACTTCCAGCTCTCCCACTCCCAGCCCAGCCCCAGCAGAAGGACAATTTGCTGCCCACAAGGCAGATCCCATCTGTGTTAGCAACATTTCCTCTCTTCCCCCAGAGAGGAGGCCAAAATCAGAGATGTGTTGTATGAACTAAAGAGCACCAGTTCCCAAAATCAGAGATGTGTTGTATGAACTAAACAGCACCAGTTCCCAAAATCAGAGATGTGTTGAATGAACTTAGTAGCACAATATTTCCATGCCGGGAACTCCGTGGCTGGAGAGTGACCACGAATGGCACAATTTAGGAGCAGACTGAGATGAAGGCACTGCTGAGGTTCTTGGGAGGTTCCTGCCCCTCTCCAGGGCTGGCATTAACTCAGCAGCCTGCAGCTCACAGATAACAAATTGCAATCTGGGGCTCTTGCTGGGCAAGAAAAAGCAGGACTCCACTCCAGATGCAAATCACACTCCTGTGCTCCATGTTGAACTGAAGGGTTGCCAGATGCACACACTGGAGGAACTTTTCCTATTTCTTAGGTATCAACACATCTCTGATGCGCAGGCTGTTGCAAATCCAACAATTCCAGTGCCAGAAGAGTAAAATCACCAGTAAACTTCATACAACACGCTGTCATAGCTCAACAGCATAGAAATCATCTCAAAAACCAAAACTAAATGTTTCCAGAGAGACTCTAAAGGAACAAGGAACACATCTATTTCCTGTGGCCTATAGGCCCATCACTCTTCCCTCTGAAATTTCAAACCTATTTTTATCTTATCCTGCATCTTCAGAAGTACTTTTCAGGAAGGCATCAATTTATAAGTAGCTCAAGTGTGGCCTTCAGTAAATCCTAATTAACTGAGTTTGAGAGGGAGTTTTGTTGTCAGTGTAGTTCCTACTGCAACAGTGTCCCTGGAAAGACAAGATCCATCACTGCTGACACAACTCACTTCTAAAATAAATACTATGGCAGAGGCCAGGAAGATTTGTAGGCATCTCCAAAACACCCTTTGAGTTCAGAGCAGATGTTGCCAGTGTTTACACTTTTTAAACCGTTGGGATATAAACGCCTCACTATAAACACCACTGAAGTTTTGCTTTTCTTCTCTTCATTTTGGGTATGTTTATTTTAGTGTTAAAAATGTTAACTTCCAGAATAAGGAAAATAGCAACAGATGTTCAACCTAAACAAAAACTGCTCCAGTGGAGTGTATTCCTTAAGCTGTTCTTTTGCTTTTGAACTATTAAAGCTAAGATCTGGTTAAATAACAATTACTGGAGAAGAGGGTGGGGAATAAAAAGGGGTCTGGAAAGAATATTCCATAAATATTAGGCATAATTACAATGAACTGAACTAATGAGCCAAAACTACAGAGCAACAAAACTTAGTGAACAGAACGCTCAGAAAGATGTATTATGTAAATAAAGCTTTGCATAGAATTTCATGGTCTTCATCAGAAGTTACCAACTGCTTCCAAAGAAAACACTAATTACTGCAGAGAGCAGTGAAAAAGTTAAAAGGCCCTGAAAAAGTTAAAGGATCCTGAAAGTTGTTTTTTTTTTTCTTTTAAACGAGTTTTCTTGCTCTAACAAAGAAAAAGCATGGCATAAGAAAGAAGTTGGGAATTCAACTTCATAGAACCACAGCTCTGTATTATTCAGCTCAATCTTCTGTAATCCGAATGAATATATACATATTTGTGCAGGAAAAAAGGAGAAACAAAGACATTAAAAGTACAACAGGGAGCCCCTCCACTTCCTGAAGGGAAGAAATGTGGCCGTGCTGGTTTAGGGATGGAAGGGACTGTAATTTCCAAAGTGAGATTCAGCTGCCTGCGTTCTGGCCTGGCCTTTTTCTGAGCGCTGTGAACAGATCTCCTTGGCCTGTGTACGCTCCTCATTGTTTCTTTCCTGACAACTCCAGCAAGTATAT
>NW_005054650.1:126981-127648 GCF_000277835.1 Geospiza fortis | reverse complement strand
CCCGGCCAGGCCCACGCTTGTCCGGCCGCGGCCCAGCCCCGCGGCGCCGGGACGGACGGACAAACCCCAGACGGACAAACCTCCGCCTTTAGTGCCAGCAGGGAGAGGGAAAGGAAAGTTGGCGCTGAAAACGGGGATTGTGGGGGGGGAAAAAAATTAAGAAAAGTACAGAAAAAAAATCACAAAGAAAGAAAGAAATCCCTGCCCTGTAACAAAGCTCTGACAACAGCCCGCGGGGTGTCCCGCACCGGCTGTCTCCAAAAACATCCCCGCTGACAAACAACAGCGAGCACGGCTCGGAGAAGGATCCATCCCTGGGAGGGATCCATCCCTGGAAGGGATCCATCCCTCCCCATGCAAGGGATCGAGGGATCCATCCCTCCCCGTGTGAGGGATCCGTTCCCCCCCGTGCGAGGGCACCATTGATTTCCCGTGGCCAGGCGCTGTTACCTTCGTAGCACAGGATGCCGATATTGTTGTTCATCTTGTCCAAGTACTGGTAGTTCAACAGGTCCATCCTCATAAACAGCATTTATCGGGCTGGCGGAGACGAGCGGCTCCGGGAGGGGGAGGCAGACGGTGCCGAGGCGCTCCCGGCTTCCAAAGCCCAGCAGAGGCCCAGCCTGGAGCGGTCGGGAAGGGGGAGCGGGCTCCGACAACCCGGGGA
>NW_005054650.1:123725-126585 GCF_000277835.1 Geospiza fortis | reverse complement strand
TGTTTGAAACGAGTTCTGCCTCTGTGCGCTCCCCGGCACGGCCTCAGCGCCTCACAGCGAGAAGTAGTGCGGTGCTGCAGCAACAGCAGCCATGGAATCACGGCCTGGCATGGCAGGAATGATGCATGGAATCACAGGAATGAGAGAGACAAAATAAAAGGCGTGAGGCAAGGGACATTGCCCCGCGTATATAGTTTATATAAAAATAGTTTTAAAAGGTTTCTCTCTCTCTCCATATAAACAGGCATCGCACACATTGCTACAGTTCCATCAGGGCACCGCCAGATCGGATTTTTTAAGGGCTGTTAGTGGTTAAACATTCCGGGCTCTGGCTCTTCAGCAGCTGCCGAAGCTCCGGCTGAGGTGATAGAGACAGTGGAGGCTGGTGCTGCTGCAGCTCTCCCATCCCGGGATGTGCTGCCCTTCTGCAGCTCTCCCATCCCGGGATGTGCTGCCCTTCTGCAGCTCTCTCATCCCGGGATGTGCTGCTCTTCTGCAGCTCTCCCATCCCGGGATGTGCGGCTCTTCTGCAGCTCTCCCATCCCGGGATGTGCTGCTCTTCTGCAGCTCTCCCATCCCGGGATGTGCTGCCCTTCTGCAGCTCTCTCATCCCGGGATGTGCTGCCCTTCTGCAGCTCTCCCATCCCGGCATGTGCTGCTCTTCTGCAGCCCAGAGCTCTCAGACAGATGTGTGCCACTCATCCTGACATGGCACAACAAACATCTGGGCGGGTGCAGCGTGTGCCAACCCGATGGGCATCAGTTCACATTCCCTGTGGCTCATCAGCACCTGGCTGATACGAAAAGATAAATAAAAAAAGCTAATGAAATCTTAATTTTCCCTCTGCTCTCTTCAGCTTGGAGCACAGCTCATCCCTGCCCATCTGGGATGGGGAATCTTCATGGTGCACACCAGTAAAAAACTTCAATTTCCACCCTGAGAGCCTCTCCCCTCAGGAAGGGGATGACAAGATGACAAGAACTTCTCCCCTCAGGAAGGGGAAGGCATGACAAGACAGAGGCAACTCACAGAGTGACACTTTGTGATGGCATTTTGAGAGTCACTGCTTGAATGCTCTGAGTATTTCAGTAAGAACAGGTAGCTTACATTTACTGCTGGTGTCTGCTGAATATTCTGAGGAAGATTGCCTAGAACATAAAAAAGTATCTCCCCACTTCAGATACACAATGCTGAGGGAACAATACATTTCTTAAATAAACAGTTGCAGTTGTTTTGCAAAAGTTGCAACTGCACAGACCAAAGCAGCCCGTGATATTTTCTAGAAAGAGAAACATCTTTAATAAAGAGTAGTGTATGGTGATTTTTAAGCAGGGCATGAGAAGTTTTGCATATTGTGCATACTCAGAGATATTCTACACCAATCCCTCAAATTAAAGCAGCCATCTAATAAAGACAGCAAGAGAAATCTGAGCCCTCTAAGATATAAACAACAATAAAAACCCACACCTACAACATTAAAAAAAGAGAGGCACGTTTCTTCAGCATGAAATGCAAGTTCCTCCCCAGTTTTGGGGACAATATTTTCATTTGTACAGTTTATAACATAGAGAGCATCCTTGAATTCACAGGAATGCAACACATTTATTGGGTGCTTGGGAAGGACAAGAAGATAAGTATTTGATTTTTTCACTTTAAAATATGTAGATTTTTGTGGGAGGTGCAGGTGATGAGGAAGAAAACACTATTTGAACTCCTCTAGAGCAGTGTTCTACGAGACAGGGGTGCACTTGGGCATTACAATTCCCAGTCCAATTTGAATTCTCTATATTCAAAGTTACAGATTTCTTCAAGCTGTTTGGAAAAGAGTGGTTGGGTGCTGTCCAGAAACCACTGACTACTCAGGAGTGCTGTCCAGACAATAATAAAGGAGTTAATTCTTCTTTATTAGACCAGCAGTCACTGGTGTGCAGGTTTTTAGGCAGTAATGATCCTTGTTAGGTGAATGGCTTTCAGCAGTTCAGTACAAACTCTGATTGGACTTGTCAAATGTTGCATAATGAGCATGCTTCACAATAAATAATAATAAACTGTACCAAACACCAAGAGCGTTTTGAACTCCTAAATTAAAATATCTTCTAAATTAAAATATCTTCTAAATTAAAATATCTATGCTGCAAACAAGGCAATGCCTAGTGAAAGACTGGGGAGGAATTATCAATGTAAACATATCCCTTACATTGCATTTTAAACTCAAAATCTATTCTTAGGAAAACTTTCTTTGACAGAAAATTTTATCAGCTCAACAAACCCAAGTCCAGCAGACATTAACCTCAAATGCTGACAGGGTCACTGTGAAGTACTTGGTTCCTGTCAGCAAATTCTCAATTCACATTGCTGCTCAGCACTCTGAGGGACCTTCCACTGAACTGAAACCAATAATCATCAGTGGCTGGCAAAAAAGGCTGTTTTTCATCAGTTCCTGCTACATCCTGATGGCTGCAAACACAGAGCCGAGCTGAGGCATCCCTGCCTCTCCCTGTCTGCAGAATTTCCTCTAGGATTGCACCCTCCCTGCTCCTGGAGTGAATCCCAGCCCTGGGATCCGCTGGGAACACACTGAACTTTAATTTAACGCAACAGCAGCCTCTAGAGGTAACGGGAAAGGCACGGTCGGGTGGCATTGACATGGGATTTATTCTGATTATCCCTCAGAGCAGGGCAGAGCCTTCGCCTCTCAGGGATCTGCCTCACTTCAGCTCAGAAAGCAAATCCAGTCTGCACACAGCAACCTCAGAACACACAAAAAGCAAGGCAAGGAAAGCAAAAAGAGCAGGTAAATCAACGCTGTAAATCACCACTTAATATAAAAGTAAATCCTTACAACTCTGTAGTATTCAC
>NW_005054650.1:121834-123715 GCF_000277835.1 Geospiza fortis | reverse complement strand
GTAGGGAAAAATATTAATATATCAGGTCTGTGATGTCAGATTTGACAGTAAGTTTATATGGGTTTTAGAGCATTTGAACAAGCACTGAGAAGCTTTAGAGCATTACAAATATACAGGGAGCTGCTTTTCTCTGTGCCTTTTCCCTGCCCTCCTCGACCCTCTCCTCTCTTACACGTGCTGCTGCCTCAGGCAGTGCTGAAGAGCCTGAGAAAATAAAATTCCTTTGGTGCCTGCACTCCACAACATCTTCCAGGGGGAAAATGGGCAACACTGGCTGAGAATCAACCCCACAGATGGGAGACAACTGAAATTCCACCCGTGAAGATCACCAGCAGAGAGCAACTATTGAAACAGTGACCAGTTCTGCAACCGAGAGAAAAGATAGTCTTTGTAGAGGTGGGACACACTCTGCTGTGTCCGTGCGGCCACACAGTGCTGCTCAGCATAATTCCATTTTTGAATGGAATCTCTATTATTATTTTTTAGCTGATAATTATGAGCTGCAGCTCCTCAGGTCAGACAGGCACCTACTGGAACCTCAATGCACACCGAGGAGGAGGTGGAGGAATAAAGCAAGAACAGTTAAAAACAGGTTTTACCTTTTTTCTTGCCCTAAGAAAAGAGCAAACTGGAGTTGAGGGTTGCTAGGTGGCGATGAAGGAAAAGGCTTTTATTTTTCCAAGCACTCCATGGCAGTGGGTGGGAAAAGCAGCTAAGACCATCCCTGTTCTTATATTTGTTAGAGTGCACTGCACGGGGAAAAGGCAAAACAGAAATTCCCCTTGAAGCAGGATGGGGTGTTTGCTTTGAAATCCATTCAGTGTGATGAAGAAATACAGTTTAAATGGACTGAACACGCAGCAAGGCCACAAATGGATGACAAGGAAAATGACATTTCAAGTTCCTCGCAAGCAGCAGTCTCCCAGCTGTGCCTCTGAGATCCACAAACACAACTGTTCCCTCAGTGAGTCACATACCACAAAAATAACTTTACACACTCCTTACAAAGCATTAGGCACTCGGTGAACAGACAATATCAAAACACACATTGTTCCTATGTGCATTCTTCCACCTTTTTTCCTTAATCACAAACTTGCATTGCAAATAGATTTTAATCGCACCCAACTACCTGTTCCCTTAAAATAAATCAATAATTAAAGAAAGCCCCATCAGGGAGGGCATCTCTGAGCCCAAGCTGGTGCTTTCCTGTTTGACCTGTCCCCTAGTTAAAGGTTTCAACCACGTGCCAGACATTATAGAACACAAAAGATGCTTTTTTAATTATCCCTGGAGCTTCTCAAGCCTGAAATAGGAAACTTACACCCAATATTGTAACAAAAGAATTTGTGTATCCTATCATTCTAGTCATAACCTAAACTTAGGGAATGCTGCTTAAAAATCCCAAACACAGCATTGTCCAGTGAGGAAATCTGTTAGTGAGTGTGTGAGTGTCACCAAGTGCTGGGTAACTCACACCAGCATCCCCAGAGAACAAAATGCCAGGGAAAGCAAAAATACAGAGATGCCTCAGAGTGTCTGGAGTTGCAAGCACTTGTAGGGCCCAGGAAGAGATGGGAATCGCTTGTCTGGACTGGCAGATGGACTTTTTTAATTTCTTTTTTTTTAATTGTGTTTTTTTTAATGCCTTGCTGCACTGTAGTTCTTACTGTGTACTGCAGTTCTTATTCTGTACTACTCACTTCATTAAAGACACACAGATTTCAGACAGCATCTCACCGTGGTGGTAAATAAAAACTTCAGATAACTTGTTTGTAAATATTGAGTGATTTAGGACCAGCTATTTCATACCAGATCAGAAAATTCCAAGGTGTTTATCAACTCCAAAAGCTTTTGGTTTATGAAAACCTGCCCTCAGCAGCA
>NW_005054650.1:117023-121824 GCF_000277835.1 Geospiza fortis | reverse complement strand
ATCATTTGCCTCCCACCCCAAACTAAACACTGCTGCTGTCCTTCCACAGCCTTTCCCAGGTGGGAATTTGGGCCAGGAAAGGCAGAATCCAAGGCAGGGCACACACAGAGCTTCCCTTGTTGGTTTTTTCGGCAAAAAACCAAATTTATTTCTGTGTGAATATATAAAATAGGCACAGAGGTGCTGGGTGAGGCCTCTGGTTTATCAAGAATATTTTCCATTTCTCACTGATATCTTGCAGCTCTCAATTTGCTGCTGTTTTTCTCTTTTTGTTTTCTCAGGCTGGGCTGAGAACACTTCAAAAATACAGCTAAAGCACACAACAGATAAATCTAGTTTATCTGGGTGGGAAAATTGTTAGGTGCTAATTAAAAACTTGATAATCTTTTCTGTTATTTGCATACTAATTTAAATTTCTGAAGGGTTGATGATAATCACAAACATAATTCAACTTGAACTACAAAGAGTCTCAAACACCACCAGAGCCTCCAGATGCAAACAGTGAAGTGCAAACCCTGCCATGCCCTGACATTGTGTGAGCAGGGCAAAAAATTACTTTATATTCTTCCAATAGGAGAAATGAGAGGATTAAAAAAATTAAATTAAAAAAAAAGAGAGGTTACTAAAGAAAAAAATGCCAATTTTAAGTCAGCTTGATGCTCAGGCATCTAAACCACTTTTAACTTAGGAAAATGAGGAGCCAGACTGTGTTTAGAGGTTAGATTTCAAAATTGCCAAGTGTATCCCTCAGCTTTGGGAAGAAGCAAATCCAGTTTCCAGAAGCCACTAATCGCAGGGTTTAGAAATCAAGCAGAGAGCTCGAAGATTGCTCAAGTCTTTGAAAACATTTCCCCTTATAGCTCGCTTGGCAAGACATGAAATACACTTTTTATATAAATACATAAATACATATCTATAAATGTGTATGGCCTAATTGAGCTTAGGCATTAGTATATGGAAATCTCTGAAGCTGACCTTGCTTGCAGACAGACTGAACATTCCAATAATTACAAACACCTTACAAATGAGATAAAACCAGGATTCCCAATGCTGTCCCATGCGCTAAAATCAATCACAACTTTTCTTACAGAATTAAATAATTTTGGCTTCTACACATCACAGCAATTACTTATCCTAAATTTTAAGATTAAAATATTAAATAAGTAGCTATTGCAAAACCTAATTATGTAACTTGCAACTTATTCAATTAAATTAAAGTGAAATTTCATTCAAGCTCTAAGGCTATTCTTTTCCAATTGAGGGTCTTGTTCTCTATTATTTCAAAAGTATTTGACCTTAATAATATTTTTTTCCCAAAAAAAAAAAAAAAAAAAAAACAAAACAAGAAAAACCCCCACAAACAAACAAACAAAAAACCCAAAACAAAAACAAGCCCAACCTTAAACACATTCTCACTTATTCCAAATTTTAGTGCTCACAAAAACCCAAAACCTTTACTCTGGATGCTGAGGGGTGTCTTCTGGATTATTGGAAGAAAAAAGAACAAAGAAAACAATAAAAACAACAATGTCCTTGCATTATTTAAAGTAATAATACAAGACTAGCATGTTTTAGTATATAAATATATAATATTGTATATTATTTATTCACACCCATGGATGTGTGCAGGGTTCTGTAGGACACAAGTGGAATGTTATAAACTGTCCTAATCCCACTAAATCCTGCAGAAGATGCCTTTGCTGTCCAGAAGTACAAATTCAGGGCTCAGAAATAGAGAAATAATAGGGAAAAACCTGATAAAAGCAGCGCCAAAAGCCTCCCCTGTTCCAAAGCACAACCTTCCAACATTGCTGCTCCCCAGCCAGGACCAGGCCTGGCACTGAATGGAACCTGAAACCCTTTTTCCAAAGGATCAAAGTTACCATTTCTAATTCTACAGGTACATTTCCTTCCAAAAATGAAACCCAGAGAATGCTGAAAATTCCTCACCAAAAGTATTTTTCAGTGGAATCAACACTAGCTTTTTTTATTGTGCTTTTGCTGTTTTCACTCCAAAAAGAAATGGGAAAAAGAAGGGTTTTTTTAATGTTTTGGATTAAAAGACATTTATTTGTTATTAACTTCCAGCTTTCTGACAAACCAGAATATAAATATAAAACCTATATTTATCTATAGATAATAGAAATATTATATAGAAATATATATAATTTTAAATATAATATTATATTGATATATTGATATATAATTATATTTTTATATAAAAATATAAAATCTATATTTGCATTTCCCATCACTTCCCCTCTGCCAGCTGTGCCCTGGTTTTCTTAGGGATCACACAACCACATTTAAAAGCAGAGACCATTCTGTAAACCCAATTTATGGCTTTTAATTTACCAAAAAGTCAAAAATTTCCCTTAATTTACCAAAAACTCACCAGAACCTCCCTCTGGTGAGCAGTGCCCATGCCACAGCTGGTCCCCAAGGCCGTGAGGAGTCGCAGGTGCTGCAGGAATTTGCAGTGACCACAACCTGAGCTGTGCCATGTTTTAGCACTTGTTTGTTTTTTTACCCAGAGGCAGAGAGGAAAGGATCACAGCTACCAAATTTTAACCACAAGAAAAGCCTTGGCTGTGCAGATTTGTGGGGTTTATATCAGGTTTTTTATATCAGGTTTTTTTATCAGGTTTTTTTCCCCAAGGCTCACATCCACCTCCTTCACTTCCTGAAATTCAGCGTTTCCCCACAAGTGACAAATATTCCACAAGATCCCTAAAATTTCCAAAGCCTTTTAAAATATTTTCCATCTTTACATCCCCTTTTCAAGCTATTCTCTCTCTCCTTCCAACAATCCCAGCCACCCTAAAGCCATTCCTCTCTTCCTGAACCCATCCATCCCACCTCACCCAGAGCTCCCATCCTGCCTCACCACAATTTTTAATCAAAGATGAATTATTTGTGACCCAGGGTAGGAGTGTGCTCTTTGTTGAAGGAGTGACAAAACTATTTTTTGTCTTTTCAAAAAAGAAAGAAGCTTAGAAGTTGTTTTGGGTTTTTTTTTGATGAGGTGAAAAAGCTATTTTATAAGCCTAAGGGATTTTACCTCAAACTTAAAGATAGCTAATTGGATAGAAGCTAAAAAGTCTTGTTTAAACAATTTACTAGAAAAAGAAGTGAACAAAAAAAAAATAATTGCTTTTGTGAGGTGTTTTACTAAGAGCAAGGACTTCTTGCACTTAGCTTGGGGTTTTTTTTTGTTTGTTTGTTTATTTTGCTTTTTATTAAACTTTTTTGTTTTCAACACTACAACAAAAGCTATCGTACTGATTTTTATGCTTCTAAGGGTAGTTGAGCTATCTTGAATGTGTTATAGATTTCTAAAAGCTTATGAGACTTGGTTTAAAGAAGATACTATAACACGTTCTCCCCTCAAAAAAGAAAGAAGCCCAGAAGTTTCTCTCCTCAATTAGGTGAAAAGCCACTTCACAGACCTAGGACACTTCACCTCAAACTTAAGGATGGCCAATTGGACTGAAGTCAAAAAGATCCACCTGAGCAATTTACTAGAAAAATAAGAGAACAAATAAACTAATGGCTTTTGTGAGGTGTTTCACCAAGAGCAAAGACCTCCTGCACCTAACTCGGTTTTTCTGTTTGTTATTTTGCCTTTTGTTAAACCTTTTTGTTTCCAACACTACAACAAAAGCCATCCTGCTGATTTTTATGCCTCCAAGGGTAGCTGAGCTATCTTGAATGTGTTATAGACTTCCAAAAGCTTATGAGACCTGGCTTAAAGAAGATATTATAACAACCCAGGCTTTAAAATTCCCTGTTTCTCTCCAGACCAGCCTCAGGACAGACCAAGGCACGCACAGCACCCAAGTTACTCAGTCATGGGATGCTGAAATCCCAAAAATGAAGTGCCAGATCACACTCTCTGGGTACCCCCTTAACTCTCCCTGTCCTGGTTCTTTTCCTCTTGACTTTTATTTCCTTTCTCTCGAGCTGCAGATCCATGCTCTCAGATCCATGAACTCAGTGTTTGCTTCTCTAACCCAGGGATATTCCACCTTCTTCCAAAAAAGCTGGAAAGACAGATGTCCTGGCTGTGCTGGAGTTCACATCCACCTCCTTCCAGAGCAAAGGGGAAAAAAGGCATTATTCTGGGACAGGACTGGTGGCTAAAGAGGAAGAGGTCCTAATGGTCCCAGCAGCTCTCCACTGAGATTAAATTCCCCTATAAAAAAATCCCAACTCGCAAGCAAGAAAAAGAAAAAAAATCAGCTGTAGGTGGTGAGCTGGACTAATTATGTAAATCAGATTATTGCCCAAAATCCTGGGCTTGTTGCTTGCAGAAGTTGGAGGAATTAAGTGTCATGAAAATGATTGCTGGGGCTGGGCCAGGACAGTGAAAGGAGGAGTCACATCCCTGGTGTGAGGCACTGATTTGCTGCAAGGGTGATAAACAGAGACACAGCATGCACCAACAAGCATCAAAGCAGAGCCTCACAAGGAAAAACTCACAGCTTATAACCTGAATATTGAGTTTGTGTCAGCCTTGGCCATGGGGCTGTGACCACCTTGACACTGAGTTTGTGTCAGCCTTCGCCATGGGGCTGTGACCACCTAAATACTGAATTTGTGTCACCCTTGTCCATGGGGTTGGAACTCTGGGGAGCTGCTCCAGGAGCTCCCAAATCCCACACTGCTGCCAGGTTGCTGGGCTGGCTTTCTCTTGGAAAAATCAGCAGCAAAAAGGCTGTTTGCAAAGCATTTAACTTAATAAACTATAAACTACATATATATATATATATATAAAATATATAATATCTATTATTTTTAT
>NW_005054650.1:110483-116912 GCF_000277835.1 Geospiza fortis | reverse complement strand
TAAAACATAAAAATATTAAATTATAACTAGCTACATAAATATATAAAATATATATCTATAATATAAAATATATATAAAACCAGAAAATAATAGAATAATAAATTAATAATATATATAAAAATAAATAATATGTAACATAGATAGATATTTATATAAACTACAAAAATAATTTCTGTGAACTTTCAAAATAATTTACTGAATTAAAATTAATCAGACAAAATTTAATAAATTTTATATAATAGTTTTCAATTTATTAATAAACTAAATTTAACAAAGAACCCAAAATCCTGAGCTGGAGACACTACTCTTTAGCATTACATGTCTTAGGAATCAGCTTTCAGGATAAATATTGCAATATATGATTTTTAAAATACAGAAACGTTTAAAGAGTACTGCTCCTTTTTTTCCTCCAGGTTCCTTATGTTGCAACTCCATAATATTGCAAAGTTTTGCAATGCTGGGGCTTTTCTTAAAGGCCCATTTCTCCCATAGGCACCTGTAGATATTGCACACAATTTCTGTTTTTCAGCTTTTGAATCTCACTTTTTTTTTTCTTTTTAAATCATACAAATTAGGCCTCAAAGTGAATCCACAAGCTCAGAACTGGAAATGTGAGAAAACTTTTGAACTGAACATTTTTGAAGGCCGATCATGAAGTGCCAAAATGTTTGGGTTGGGCAGAACACAACAACTTTTTAAGAGTGTAGATGGATAAAGTCTGTCAAAATACATTTTCTCCTTTGGTGTCCCATCCATCAAATGCAATCGGCCATGTAGAGATCTTCTGTCTCAGAACAAATTCACTATTGAGCTTCCCCTGAATTCAGATACTTGGACACCCATTATACAATAGAACAAATTCTTATATTTTTATTATATATAAAGACAAGAATGCACCTAAACTGAAGCCACGTGATCAGTGTTTTGACTTCTAAAAGGTGAATTTTCTAACATTTCATACAGATGATGGATTAGAAATATTGTGCACACAGAATTTCTATCTGCAAGGAGCCTTGCACGCAGGAATCCATTCAGTTTTCACCTGGGGCAAGGATCCAGCTCTGTGGCAGCTGCAGAAATCAGGCAGGAAGATGAGATTTCCCTGAAGGCACAGAAGCCAGTCAGGTCCTGACTCTCCAAGGACCACACCTTGCTTTCATCCACGCTCAAAATTACAAATAAAAGAACTTCTGCTCTGGATATTCCTTTCAGGCAGAACCTGTCTGACCTGTTCATGCAGTGACAATGGATTTTAAACAGCAGCAGCCTTTATTAAAGTGTTATTAAAGGAACCCTGGTGGAACACCCACCTCCTCCTTCAGACTCTGCTCAGGCTGCAGACTTGCTGGAACCCTGGAAAATGAGAATTTCAGACTTTCTGTGCTGCCACTGACCCCCAGGAGAACACTGCACTGACCTGAGGCTGTGGAGAAGCTTCCAAAATGGAATGACAGAGCTGGGATTGTGGGTGTGGAGTTTGATCAGAAGTGTGTGATATCACAGGGTGGGAAACTCAGAGTTTAAGGGTTTAGAACACAGTAATAGATAGAAAGCAAGATGGAGGTTTTAGGGTGGAGGTTGGTCCTTCTCCTTCCTCTTTTTCTCCTTCTTCACCTTCTTCTCCATGGGTTTGGGTGGTTTTGTGTAATTGGATAAAAAAGTCCACATTGAGGGCAGGGGTGGTTGGTTATTGGGTTAAAAGTAAAAATAATTGAGGTGTCATTTCTTAATTGGACAGTTTATCCTTAAAAGGCCTTGTAGAGAGAGACATGGCTCCATTTTTTAGTTTGTGAAGTGCTGTAGGACTCAGGGTTTGTGAGACTGTGACACAGATAAGAACTAACAGACATCTGAGTCCCTACAAGAAATTCCATCTCACACATTTAATCCTGGCAAAAAGAAGCGAAGCACACAAACTCCTCTCTTTACCTTTATCTATGGGGGGATATAAATTCAGATTCTCCCAGGGCCCACCAGGAAGGTTTGATCTCACCAGAAAGTGAAGCATTCACCCTCTGCATGAGGCAGAAGCAGCCAATTCCTGCCTGTTCATCTTCAAGCCCAGCACTGCAGCAACCAAAACGTTGCCTTTTGGGAAAAGCTGGGTCAGTTGCACATCTTGGACATTCTGGGGTTCTTGTGACCCTTCACATATCTCAGTGAGCACAATCTGCTCCTTAACTTCAGCTAAAAAGCCCCCACAGCCTGACTTGGGGCTCAGGAAGATGTTCTTGCACAGTTTCTCTGATCAATATAAGAATGAGGACTCCACATCCACGAAGCTCACAATAATTAGAATTAATTACTGTTCCTGGGAATGAGCCCTGGCCAGGCAGCAGCCCCAGGAAGAAATGTGCAGCGCAGATGATGCTGAGATCAAAGTTCACCTGGCAGAGCTACCAGCAGCAGGATGCAGCCACAAAGGGAACCTCACTGGGAGTGCTATCAGATATCCCCACCGACTCTGCCTGCGCACACATCCCTCCACAGGCAGCACCAAAGGAACACAAACCAGCTGCCTGCTGATTTTCCTGAGCAAACAACCCTCCCAGCTCCAGAGCCTTTACATTTACTCATGGTGCAGCACATTTGCACCAGTAAATTCTTGTCACTAATAACAAAGTGGAGATCAGCTGTGGAACAACGCTCACACATCACCCCTGGCAAAACTTCTGCAGGAATTTTTACTTCTATGGAATTTTATGCCAGCAAGAAAATCTGGCTCTGTTGAGCTGTGTCCCATCTCAGCATTCCTCCTTTTCTTCCTCTGTGTACACGTGGAACATTGATTTTTCAAGTTGAACCCAACCTGCCCAGCCTGGCATTGCCCCTGCTCCCACAGCAGTCACCATTCTCAGATCATTCTTATTTACTGCTGGGCAGCAACATTGATTTTTATACCCCACTTTCTCCTCAGGCTCTCCACACTCTGAACAGATACTGAGCCCTCAGAGCTCGGTCAGCCTCACAGGTGTTGGTAAAATCTGCTGAAGCTTCTCTGCAGTCAGACCAACTCCAGCCCAGAACATTTCAGCATCATTTCTGTTGGGCTAATTTAGATTTTATTTTATACTCCCAGACAGGCCAAGCAGCTCAGCCTAAAGCCTGCTCCATTTAGCTCTCCTTTGCTTGCTGGAAGATTGAATTTGTGTCAGGAGTGTCTGTGCAGTGAGACAATCCCAAAGAAACCAATTAGCCACACCAGGATTCAGCAGCAGGAGTGATAGCTGAGCACTGGCAGAGGTTATCAAATACCCAACAGCTTGCAAAGTTGCACAGAAAAAAAATACTATAAAAGTACAATTAAAAATACTATTTAAAAACTATAAAAATACTATTAAAATACCATAAAATAAATAATAATAAATTTAATAATATAAATTACTAAATTATTATTAAAATGCTATACTATATTATATATATACACAATACTATATGTATATATATACTATACATATATATATACTATATATTATACTACTATATTTCATATAATTGTATTAAATATACTAATATACCTAATATATATACTATAATACTATATTTAGTAAAATATACAGTAAATATATTAATATATAATATAATCTATAATACATTTAAAATATAATGTATAACACATATTGATATGTATTAAATATATTAATATACTAGATACTATAATACTGTATATAATATATTATATACAGTATATAGTATATATAATATAATATATGATATAATATAATGTAATGTAATGTAATATATGTAATATATTAAAATACATTATATATATATACAAAATATAATACTGTATTTAACATAATATTTAAAATTGCTATAAAATAGGGACACAAGTAATTTGCTGTGTTGCATAACAAAGGTTGAAAATAAGCCCTGCACCTTTGGGTGCCAGAGCTGAGCAAGGCTGTTCAGGATAAGCTCAGCCCAGCAGTGATTGCAGACAAGCAGGTCCCAGGGCAGGGTGTCAGCAGGTGACAGCCAGCACACACAAATCCTGACAGAAACATCAAATTCTCACCTTCACACACTCACATGTCTGCTCTAATATCCCAGCTAGAAAGATGAATCTTAATCTGCCTGAACTGCATGCAGTAAGAGTTCTGAAGATTGGGATCAATAAAAAGTCTTTATATTATTAAGCTTTTAATTAACCATCTTAATGCTTTATATCGTTAACCACAGCAGTGAACTCACTAAACTGGTGCTGCTGGGCCAGGAGAACTTCTTAAAGTTGGTTCCCTGAATTGGCTTCCAAGGCAAATTGATAATACACAGCCTATAACTGAGAACAAGCTGGGAGGGGATGTATTGATGCCAGCAGCATTTGTCAGCTGTTATTTCATCCCTCAATTTATTATTTTATCCCAACATTGCACAGCACAAACTGTTGTCACTGATTTAAATCACAACAGATTCAACAGCTCCTTCCCAAAATGGTGACAAACCCAAACTCAGGCTGAAAAAACAATTAGGGGCTAAAACATGATTGTAGCAGACTTCAAGAAATGATGTTTATTATGGTTTTTTTATTTATGGGCTAAAATATGATTGTAGCAAAGTTCAAGAAATGCTGTTGCAGCTCCTAAAGGAACTTTTAAGTTGTCAATTCCTTTCTCTCCAACCTCCAGCTTAATTCCCTATAAAATTCGTCATTTCCTTCTCATACATTTACTTCAGAAGCACCTGGATATTAAACCTTATAAAATATTTATATATCTAAACTCTTATGAATTATGGGCTAAAACAATGATTCAAACCATGGCAAAGAAATTGTGCTGAAAATGCTGGAGCACAGGCCAGCCTTGTCCTTCCTGCAGCCCCATTCTCACCATTTCTCACCTCTTCTTTCACTCACTGTTAGAATTTTCCACCTTTGGAAGAGCAACTCTGAAATTGCAGAGGTACATTTCAGTTAAAGCTGACAACACAAACCTCTAACTGAAACAAAAGTACCTTCCAATTTTTTCTAGCTATTTCCAGAAAACGCAAAAGAAATTCTCATTAAAAAAATAAATGAACTATTGCTTAAAAGCTTTAAACACATTAAATGTTTCATTACATTAATGACAATTAATTTCTGTGCAATCAAAATAATCTCAGTTACTTCACAAGTGACGTGGTGTGGGTTTCCTTACGGCCATACAAAATCAAGGATGCCAGTTCACATGGAACATTAATTAAATAGCTGGGCCATGGAATTGAATTCCAGCAATAAGCTGCACACTCATTTGCAGTCTCCAACCCATTACCCACTCACCAGGGCCTTCATAATGGCAGGTAGAAAGAAAATTAAAAATAAGACCTCAGAGGACACAAAGAGTAAATTGAAAGAAACCTTAAAAAAGGAAAAAAATCCTCATTTCCAGCTTCTGTTTCTCAAAGGAAAGATCAGTTACCCTACAGCTACCAGACAAATTATTTATCTTCTCTGTGCTTGAACAATCAAAAAAAGTCACAAGTTAGCATTGTTTGCATAAATATTTCCCTTTAGTTCAATGAACATGCAATTTCAGCCAGTTAAAAAGGAAAATTATGATCCCTTTCCAACTTAATGAAGAACAGGAATCCAAAGCGCAAAGGGAAACAAGGAGTTTGTAAAAATATATTTGGAATCTGTCATGTCAGAAGGAAAAAACTCTGTCCCAGCCAAACCCAGGACAGAATCCAATCTGAGAAATAAATAAAAGTTCTGCCACAAAACTCCTTTAGTACTTTACATATGGTAATAGGAATTCCTGGAGTGCCAGCAGGACCTGCTGTAACCAATAACTGAAATTGTGACGGGGGCACAGGGGCAGGGGTTGGAACAGAGCAGGGCAGGAGGGAACAGCCACAAGAAGTGGTAAAAATTCACGTGCAAAAATCCACATTTTTCTGTTGTCAGCCTTCCTCCTGTTCCTCATTAATATTTGAGCATGACAGAGCAGAAAGTGGCATTAATGGGATTGCAATGGGGTCAGTGGAACAGCTCATAGTGCCACTGGGCCCTGTTTCTGAGAAGGAAAAAGAAAAATAAATTTAGGGTAGAGCTGCCAGATGATCAGACAGACACAGGCATGCAAACCTGAGCAGGTGGCCACAATTTAAAAGTGGGAACACATCAGAGCGCAGGCAGACAACTATATTCAAGATTTATCACAATTTTTATTTTGTTTTATTCAAGATTTTATTAAAATATGATACTGCAGTTGACACACGGGTTTGCCAGGTTGCCTCTGCTCTACCCATATATCTACCTGGGGATATATATGGATAGGTAAATTATATATATATAAATATATAGAGAGAGAGAGATAAATATATATATTATATTTATTTATATAAATATATTTATTTATATCTATATAAAATATATATATATATGGATAAATTTAATCTTGGGTCAATCAAAGGGATCAATCAAAGGCATCAATCTGATGGGTAAATCAC
>NW_005054650.1:100820-110473 GCF_000277835.1 Geospiza fortis | reverse complement strand
TAAAATATATATATATATATGAATAAATTTAATCTTGGGTCAATCAAAGGGATCAATCAAAGGCATCAATCTGATGGGTAAATCAAAGGGGTCAATCAATCAAACAGGGGTCAGTATCAAAGGGATCAATATCTAATGGGTCAGTATCAAAGGGGTCCATTTAATGTTGAATTCTTGCCAAACTCCAGCCCTCAGAAGCACAGAGATTGTGTCCTGAGCCCCTCAGAGCCCCAGCAGTCCTGGCTGCTCCCATCCCCTCTGTTCTGACGCGGAATTCCCATTTCAATCCCGCTCTCCCAGCTGGCCAAGGGGCTCTGGGGACATGTGGCAGTGCCCAAGAAATCCATGGAATTTCCTTTCCCTGCTGCTGCCAGCCCACAGGGCAGCTGGGAGCTGTGCTGGGAGCAGGAGCCAGCCTGGCACAAAGTCCCAGTGACCTTTAAAGGCAAAACATCTGCAGGGACTCAGGGCAAGCTGAGCCACTGCTGCTGAGCACTCTGAGCTTGCCACTGACACCAGGAGCTCTCATTTTAAAAATGAAATAAACCAAAATCTTTTTTTTTTTTTTTCCAAATTCTTCTTCCTTTCCACAGAAATCAACAGTGCAAGGCCCATTATCTTCCTTCATACCCAAACATGGATACAAGGTTAGTTACCTGTTTCAAACAGGCTTTAATGACAGTAAGCTAATTAAGCTCATTAAAAATGACATTTTTAATAAGCTGTGCACCTATTCTATACCACAATAAAATTAATACTCAACATATCAATAAATTATGAATAATTAAATAAATATAATTAAAATTCACATTCAACCTATGAATGAATTATTGATTGATTGATCATTCTATTATGGACTTCTATCAGTGTTGATGTATTTAAAGCTAAGTAATTACTCAAATATACTTCTAAAATTGGAGTTCATCATTTTGGAATAAAAGAATTAATGGAGTAGGTATAAATGTAGCATAAGATTGTGTAATTATGGTAAGTGCCAGCATTCTGCAATAAATATATTGTGAAAAAATATATTCTGAAAAAAAAATACATATTCTGAAAAAAAAAATTTATTCTGAAAAACAAAATTTATATTCTGAAATATATATATATTGTGAAAAAATATATAAATTCTGGAAAAATAAATCTATTCTGAAAAAAAGATATATTCTGGAAAAAATACATATATTCTGAAAAAATATATTTTTATTCTGAAAAAATACATATCTATTCTGAAAAAAATACATATCTATTCTGAGAAAAATACGTATTTTGAAAAAATACACATATATTTTGAAAAAATATATCCTGAAATTCTCCCTAAGACAGATCCTTGCACAGTAAGATCACAAATTTCAACACTGTTCAATCTGAACATACTGGAATTCCAGAGCTCTATTGGAAAACCATCACACTGTCTGCTGATGAGGCAAATCTGAGGATAAAACAACTTAAAGAAGTCCTTACTAGATGTCACAGTTTGGAGGAGGTTCAAATGGGAAGCCCAAGTTTTGCACGTTGATAAAATCCAACCCATTCCAGGCTAAGCAAGAGGAGCAGCAAGGCCAGAACCGGGCAGAGGGAGCCAGGGATGAGCTGGGCTCTCTCTGCCAGGAGCCCCAAAAGCAGCAAATAAAGGCAGGAGATCTGCAGGGATGGAGCCACAGCTGGAACACACAGATGTTCTCACACAAAGCTGGGCATGACCCAGGAAATGAAAAATAAAACCAGTTACTGCTCCTGGCATGGCTCCAGAAAAACCCCAGGGCTTGGGCTAAAATTGTTCCCTTTGAGACAAGAAATCACACAAAGGGCCATTCCTGCCCAACTGTTCAGAATTAAATAACGGAATTTAGAATATGTTCAGAATTAAATCTCAGAATTTACAATATTAGCAGTAAATGTGCACCTAAAGCACATTTATTCCAGTGCTGTGTAATTCTTATCACCTAGTACAACACTCTTACAGGGGATGCACAAAAATACCCTTGGAGGGTTTGGGGGCATCTTCCCATGAATGTGTCATTAAAGTCAGAACAGAAAAGGGGAAAAACAATCAGAGGGGAGTAATAAATCACTCTGCAATTTGCTAAATAAGAAGCATTTCTCCTTTTAAGCTCATGGATGACAGAATTTTCTGTAGTGACACGGTTTATAGCTGCCCTGCAGATTTGTAGCCAGAATTCTGCTTTCACAGGGAATTGATTTTTGAGTCAGCAGCAAAAGAGAGGGTGTGAGAAAGAGATTTGTAGAGAATTTCTAAAGTCTGATAAAAAGACTATAAAATATAATATAATATACTGTGATTATGAGTATATATTAATTTTATTATTTATTAATAAGTATTTATTACTATTGCAATATACTGTAATTATAACATATTGTAATTAAGAGAGTTAACTTCTGATTGTGATGGCACAAATTATAACATCTGTATTGTCTCACCTTTCACATAAGACTAAAAATAGAATTAAAGTTTTTAAATAAATAAATAATAAATAATATAAACGTTTTCATATATTAATTAATTTTATTTATAATTTACTATTTATTTATTAAATAAATAAATAATATATAAATAGAAATGTTTTTCTATATTAATTTTATTATTTATTTATTAACAAGCATTTATTGCTATTACAATCTACTGTAATTATAATATATTGTAATTAAGAAATATTTAACTTCTGATTGTGATAGTGTGAATTATAACATCTGTATTCTCTCACCCTTCACATGAGACTAAAAATAGAATAAAAGTTTTTAAAACACCTCTCAGTTACCCCATCTCAAAGTCAAAAAAAACCTATAATCTGTCAAGGGGGAAAAAATAAAAGCAAATCATTTTGGTGTTTGCTTCTTGGAGAAAAAAATAAATTTCTCTTCAGGCTGAGGCAAAGCACTGCTGCTTTTTTTCCCTTGTAGAACAGCAGAACAAAAGGCAGAAGTCAGGAGAGCAGAGTGTTAATTGACTGTATCCTCTCTTTGTTCTCCATCAGGACACTCACCTTGGGCTGGAAAATCCGTGTGCAGATCCCTGCTCCTCCAGCCATGGGTTTGAAAGGCACACCATAAATAAAGCCTGGCTTCCCAGCCAGGGAAAAATGGAAATTCCAAACAGATGCTCATTAACCAAGGCCTTGCATGTTGCCTTTTACAGCAGAACTGTAAAATTTCTATCATAATTTCACTAAAGGCTGTGTGACTGAACAAGGAGTGAAGGTTGCATAGGACCACCTCAATTTTAACTTTTAACTTTTAATTTACAGGCAATTTTAACTGCTGCTGAAAGAACTGAGTTTATAATGTTGAGCCTGGTTTAAGACACACTGTTAGAGGCAACAAGGAAGTTGCAAAGTGCTCCTTTCCAACCCTTCAGACACTTGATCAAGTGCTGAAATAAGTACCTACACATAAAAAAGAGTAGAGAAAGTGGTAAATGTGCCAAATGCAAATCCTGCTGCAATATTTTAACTCCTTTTCCCTGCCCAGTTCTGCCTTGCTGCCATTTCCAGGAATGTCCTGTGTGCTCTCTGTGCTCCTGAAGGACATCCTGGAAAGCACCCTGCCTTTTTCTAGGCAGCCTGCAGTACTTCTAATTAACAAGGAACTTTTTATTTCCTTTCTAAAACCAAATTAAACACGCCAAATAATGCGCACCACGGGAAGAATGGCCACATTTCCACTATTCCAGTTTCCATCCCCAGCAGAAACTTCCACAGACAAACCCTAATCAGGGAATAATTTCCCTGCATTATTGGGGAGTTTGGGCTGTAACAAACAGGAGTTCTGCTTGTGCAAACCCAGGGCACTGGGAATATTTCTCTGTCTGCTCTGGGGTGCCCTGACCCCCAGGGAAGCTCTGACTCTGACCCTCATCCATGGAGAAAGTTTCCCAGACTTCAAGATAAACTAGAATCCACAAAAGTGTGCAATAGATTATAGAGAGCAGTGTAGGTGTGTCACTGGTGAGAAATTTAGTTTTGGGATTTTTAGTGTGTTGTGGATGGCAGCAAGATGGAGGGCACAGGGTGTCGTCCTGGGTTTCTTCTTCATGCTTCTTCTTCCTCCTTCTCCATGGGTTTGGGTGGCATTTTGTAATTGGGCGGGAAAGTCCCCATTGCAGCTCTGTGGGATCAGTTATTGGGTTAAAAGGGAAAATAATCCAGGTGTCAGCTCTTCATTAGATAGTTTAGTCTTAAAAGACCTTGTAACAAGAGATTGTTGGCCATTTCGTGCCTTCTAATGAAAAGCTGCCGAACCCACAGTAATGAGACTGTTTTACTGATAAGAAATAATAAACACTTGAGTCTGAACACAAATTATTGTCTCAAGTGCCTTCAATCCAGAGCCAGGGAAACTCACAACTGGTAAAACAGGCAAAGCCCAAGGGCAGCATGTGAGAAATGACAACCAGGGAGCAGCAGAAATGAAACCATTTGTGCACTGACAAGCCCCATGTGCCATCCCCTCAGCAGCCTGGGTTTCAGCCAGCTGTGATTTTCAGAGCCCTGCTTGGCATCTGATGGCAAATTCCAACATTCAGAGAGAGAAAATTGCAGCAAACACCATTTACTGGGGGGGGGGGGGGGGGGGGGGGCATGGCAGCAGCCCCCCATATTTTATCCCAAATTAACTGCGAAGGGCTGAGGAAGAAAAGCCACAATTGTGTGGCTGCTGCTGCTCAGGAACATCTGGGCAGCCTGAAGGATGCTGTGACTGTTTACAAACTGCAGGCAGCTGAACTTTTGAAAAAATAATTCCAAAGGAACACGCAGGCCCTTTGTTCCTGCAGGAATTTCCACCCCTCCAGTGGCTCTGCTAATGGGGTTCCCCTCCCCTAAAACACACCGAGGCGCCAGGCAGACAATTGCCCCATTTTCCAGCCTATTTAACACGTTGAAAACATCCTTTTATTTTCTTGCTACAATAAACTCGGAGGGGGGAAAAAAAAAAAAGGGGGGGAAACTTTCCGGGGATAAGAATAATTCATTGTTTTTTTTAAAACAAAACAAGCCAAGCAAGCAGTTGTCCTATGTAACACTCGTGCTTCCAAGAAAATCCTAAAATTAATGGGATGGCCCTGACAGCACTCACAGGAAGCTGCTCTGTGAGACCCTGACTGATACAAACAGCTAAAGGTCTTGGAAAGACAAAAAGCAGAGGGTCAGAAGTTCAGCCATTCAGATATTTTACAGAAAAACAGCTTTACTGATATTTAAAACAGTGGAGATATTACTATTTTCTGTGGGGCTCATCAATTTAAAAGCAGAACACTCTGCGTGTTATTATTCAGAGTTTTATTATTTCAAGCTTTTGGTATTCATACATCATCAGATGATTCAGGCTGCATCTCCAGGACTGAACCACTTCTGGTTTTTCATCACATTATTACTGTGCTCAAACATCACATTTCCATATTTCTCCCCCTTCCATTAAACAGAAAAGGATGATTTATGTCACAAATTCCACTCCAAAACTAACTGGACTCCCTCCAACATTGATCAAGCATTACTTACATGACAAACTGATAAATGTACTTTTAACACCTCTCATGGCTGTTAAGGGATTACAAATGTAGATTTTTGCTGACACTGCCCCTTAGAAATCAGAGCTTTTCCTCCAGGAAATTTCAGTTTCTCTTTTGCTGGACAGCACAGATAAGCTCTGACAACAAGCACAGTTGCTAAATCATTAAAACTATTCCATTAGTGAACTACACATTAATTTCCACAATGAAAGGATCCAGGGTATTAAAGTGAGTAGCAGAGCACCAGTCTGATCACACCCCTAATTTTTAAGGGCAACTTTTTGTGTATATCAAATATCTGCCTCTTCTCTGAACCAACCTGGCAAAAAGATGACCAAATCAATTCTGAAATATATATATATATTCTAAAATATATATTCTGCAAACATACAAATACATTCTGCAAATAGATATATATATATTCTGCATATATATAAATATTCTGCAAAAATACATATATATATTCTGCAAAAAAATATATATTCTGAATATATATATATATATATATATTCTGTAAAAAAATATATAACCTGAAATTCTCCCAAAGACAGATCCTTGCACAGTAGGATCACAAATTTCAACACTGCTCAGTGTGAACATATTGGAATTCCAGAGCACTGCTGGAAAACCATTCCATTGTCTGCTGATGAGGCAAATCTGAGGATAAAAACAACTGAAATAAGTCCTTAATAGGACTTATTAAAATCAATATTAAATAATATTAATAGGACTTATTAAAATCAATATTTTAATTAGCCATAAAAGAAGAAAAAAAATCTATGAGGTGAATCCATCTCTATTCATATTAGATATTATCCTGGAGAGCTTCTCAGCCTTCCTTCAAAGTCCAGAGGAAGTTGCCAAGCTCTAAATGAAAATTTGTGCTGGATTGGTTGATAAAAGACACCCAAGAGCTGACAGGCCCTGATTAAAAACCCCAAACTCTGAAAGCACTCAGAAAAACCACACACACAAAACACTGTTAAATTTCTCTACAAAATGCAAAATAAAGATCCGAATTCAAGTGGTTGTGCTGCCCTCAACCAAGCAGGACTGCAGCAATCACTGTCCAACAAAACAAAAAACTTCATTACTGGAGGAGTCCTGGGAGTCACAGGAAAGGAGATTTTTAGCAGAAGCATCACACACAACATTTCCATGGGAAAGTAAATTCTTACTTAGGCTGCACTGGGAAAAGCCAGGACAGGGATTGTGTCAGTCCTTGTTATGACTCCCAGGTAAAGGAACAGAGCCCAGCACTCTCCAAAGTGAGGAATTTTGAAGGACACAAACTTATTTTAGATGTCAGAAGATCCCTAAACATGCTCCAGGATGCCCTTATTAAACCAGTTTGATTTCCCTCCATCCCAAAGCAAAAGTTCATGGATGGGCAGCAATACTGAAATCTCTTATTTCAGGATCCAAGACCTTTTCCATTTATTTCTTTGCCTCAAGATTTGATATTTTTCACCCACAGGTGCAAATAAAATACAGAGGGCACATCACATGATAAGATTGTGTTCTGCTGGAAATCTTTCCTTGTTTTGAGTGATATTTTGCTATGGAATATTTCCTGTCCTTACACTGCAATTCGTCCCAGTTCTACTCAGAATGGGTGAAGCTGTGAACAGAAAATACACAAGGATTGTGCCATGAAACTGCTATTTCACACCTGTGCAAAAATGCTGTCCTTTTGCCCATTTTTCTGAACCAGATGAATCTCCAGACAAAAAGGAAAAGAAACAAACAGTCCCAAAATACACCACCAAACTAATGATGGCCAAACCTCACAATCCTCTAAAACCAAACTGCAAATGATCCTCAAACTCCATCCATTTCCATCCAATTCCTCATTTTTAGTCACTCAGAACCCCTTCAGACCTGGGGTATTTGCAGTGCTGATGTAACAGTTCTCACAGAAGGATGGAGGCTCTTTAAAGTCCTGCAAACATTGATTTTAAATCCTGCCTCAGGCTCGCTGCCCATCATTTGCCATAAATTTACACAACAAACAGTAGCAGCAGCGTGGGTGGAAAGTCCTGGTGATGCTGGAAATATTTCATCACTAACATCTTCAACACAAATAACAGCACTCAAGTCTAATTCTGCTATAAATCCTGCTTGGTTTTTATTTAAATCAACAAGCTCACAGAGCCACCATCTTCTTCAATAGTGCTAAAAAATAATAAATTCTACTCAACCCAGCCTTGAAGCTGGATCTTTTTTTGGGATCAGCTATCCAAAACAAATAACCATTGCATATTTATTCACGAGGGGGTGGCAGCCAGCACAAAATTCGTGCTCCTAATGAATTCCTGATATCAGAGAGGAGCAGTAAAAACTGCTTGGTGGCTCTTGTCTACACCAGGATTTTATTACAAAGCAGATTAGGGCAGGGATTTTAAAGCACAATAATTCTTCTGTACTAGAAATATCAACTGTATGGTCTGGCTTAATTATTTGAAGTGGATTAAACTAAACCACATAAAAGCAACTGTTGCCAAACAATAACAGTGTTCACAGGCGAGGAGTGTGGAATTGCAGTTCCAGGCTGCCCTGCACACATGTGACTGATGGCACATGTGCAAGGAGCATGGATCCATCAGAGATAATTCTATTTTTTTGTTAATGTAGTTCTCTATCAGTTTTGCAAAACATAAATCAAGGCTCAACAGGTGTGGATTTGGTCCAAAGCATTAAAATGCAAAGTTTTATCCAGGAATTGGTGGTGCCATTGGTGAGCTGTTCCCAAACCTTTCATTTCCAGAATAAGTTCAAGGATAACATCTAAATTCAAAATTTAAAACTAACTTCCAACTAACTTTTTTTACCCAGAATGAGCTCAAAGATAACTGCTAAATTCAAGATTAAAACTAGCTTCCAACCTAACTTCTTTTCACCAGAACAAGTTTAGGGATAACAGCTAAATTCAAGATTTAAAACTAACTTCTTTTTACCCAGAACGAGCTCAAAGATAACTGCTAAATTCAGAATTTAAACCTAACTTCTTTTCACCCAGAACAAGCTCAAGAATAACACCTAAATTCAAAATATAAAACTAACTTCCAACAAAACTTCTTTTTACCCAGGATGAGCCCAAGGATAACAGCTAAATTCAGAATTTAAAACTAACTTCATTTTCCCCAGAACAAGTTTAGGGATAACAGCTAAATCCAGAAATGTGGATTTTCTCCTTCTTGCCCACAGCAGACTTTTCACTATATTACCCTGAGAGAGTGAGAAAAGATATGGTTTCCCTCATTCTTTACCACATTTTTAAACTGGGCTTACATATTGCAGGGAAGTGTAAATAAAGTGTTCCTGTAAATCCACGCACACAAAGTGCTTACAATAAAATCTGCAAGCACAAGCCCTGATCGCTGTTTTCCTTCACTGTTCTCTCAAAGTCAAGATTATGCTTTTAAAACTCTGCTTATGACTGAAAGACCAGATCCCAAATCCCTTATACCAGATAAATAAGAGGAAATAATGGGAATTAATGGGAATCGATGGGAAATAAACGACGGGAAATAAACGACGGGAAATAAACGACGGGAAATAAACGACGGGAAATAAACGACGGGAAATAATAATCCTCCTCAGTGCTTGAATATTTACACCCTACCAGCTCACCCTGTGCTCTTCCAGAAGCAGCCAAACTGAGCCCTGAGCAGGTGAGAAATCAGAACAAACCCAGGAAGAACAGTGCAGGGAGAGAAGAGGAATGAGTACCAAGTGCCTCACTGGAAACTGCAAAAATCAAATTTACAATCACCCGCCTTCTGTGAGGTTTAGGGCTGTGATAACAATAAAACCCAGCATGGGTGCACATCACAGAAATGGTTATTTCTTCTAAACCCCATCCCTGAAAAGATCCCAGCAAAACCTTCCAGGTGCCATTTACAGGTGAAATAAATTAAGTTGCACATTACCTACAGCTCCTCATCAGGGCAAACAGATTTTTAATGGCCTTTCCTAGACTATTGAGAAGTCAGAAATTAGTGACCAGCCTTTAACAAGTCTGGCTAATAATGACATCATTGCCTGCCTTTTGTTCAGTCTTCTTTTGCTGTTCAATGTAGAATAAACCTCAATAAGTGCTTCCATCCCCGTGGCACGAGTTAAA
>NW_005054650.1:90370-100805 GCF_000277835.1 Geospiza fortis | reverse complement strand
TCCTGCTGCATAATTAATCCTTCCCCTGACACAGCAGTTAAACAAATGTGCTTCATAAATTTTCATTGCTAACAAGTGCAGGATGATTTCCACTGCTGAAATTCAGTTTATAGTTGCTGAGCTAAAGCAGAGCTGAGCCTGAAAGCAGCACCCAGGGTTAATTTGGCACTGCCCAGGATGGAAACTGGGGCATCACCTGGGGGATGCCGTCAGTGCTGGCCACCACTCAATGGCTCTGTCCTGGGATTTATTCCTCCCTCTTCTCCTTTTCTCTTTGCATTATCATAAATATAACATTTTATTTCGATAATTAAATTGTTCTTGTCTCAACCCACAGGTTTCACCCTTTTTTCTGATTCCTCACCCTTTTTTCTGATTCCAGTCCTTGCAGGACTGGCAAGTGAGGAGCTGTGTGGCCCTGGGTTGCTGGCTGAGGTTAAATTCATTTCTTTAAGTGCTGCTAAGTTGAAAAGTATTTGTTTTAAACAGCTCATGATTTGTATACACAAAGACACTTCAGTGTTACTTGGCCCTGCAGTGAGTGCCCACAGAGATAAGAGGATCCTTCTCATTTCAAAGCATTCAATTCACAAATATTGGTAATACTGCTGCACTCCTGGTCATTACTGGAATATTGGAAACACTGCAGAATTCTGGTTTAGACAAAGTTCACATCCATCCAAAGATTTCCACTTATCATTCCCCAGGTCAAGAAATCACACAATTTCCAGTACTTATAGCAGCACCACTGCTAGAACCTCACTGAAAGCTCCAGGATAACAGCTAAATTCAGAATTTAAAACTAACTTCCAAACTAACTTCCTTTTACCCAGAACAAGCTCAAGGATAACATTGAAATTCAAAATTTAAAACTAACTTCTTTTTACCCAGAACAAATTCAAGGATAACAGCTGAATTCAAGATCAAAACCAACTTCTTTCTATCCAGAACAAGTTCAAGGAAAACTGCTAAATTCAGAATTTCAAACTAACTTCTTTTTACCCAGAACCAGTTTAAGGATAACAGCTAAATTCAAGATTTAAAACTAATTTCCAACTAACCTCTTTTTACCCAGAACAAGCTCAAGGGTAGCTGCTAAATTCAGAATTTAAACCTAACTTCCAACTATCTTCTTTTTACCCAGAACAACTTTAAGGATAACAGCTAAACTCAGAATTTAAAACTAATTTTTTCTTACCCAGAATAAGTTCAAGGATAACAGCTAAACTCAAGATTTAAAACTAACTTTTTCTTACTCAGAACAAGCTCAAGCATAACTGCTAAATTCGGAATTTCAAACTAACTTCTTTTTACCCAGAACAAATTTAAGGATAACAGCTAAACTCAAAATATAAAACTAACTTCCAACCTAACTTCTTTTTACCTAGAACAAGTTTAAGGATAACAGCTAAATTCAAGATTAAAACCAACTTCTTTTTACTCAGAACAAGCTCAAGCATAACTGCTAAATTCGGAATTTCAAACTAACTTCTTTTTACCCAGAACAAATTTAAGGATAACAGCTAAACTCAAAATATAAAACTAACTTCCAACTAACTTCTTTTCACCCAGAAGGAGTTCCCAGAGGTGCCAGAGGAAGGCACAGGCTCAGGACATCCCTCTCATTTCCTTTTTCCCAGCAGCTCCTGGCACTGCAGCACTCTGGGCTGGGAGGGAGCAGCACAAGTCAGAAGCTGCAGAGTGGCATAAATCTAATTAAGTCTAAGTGGTAAGACTAAAGGAATGTAAATTAGAAGCAGATACACATCAGCTCCCTCACATGCAAGTTGCACTGAATCAGACTTCCTCTGGGTTCCCTAAATCCAACATTCCTACCCTGTGGAGCTCAAAAATCAAACTACAGTCTTAGGCAAAAAGGATGCATTTGAGCTCAAGAAAATTAAGAGTATAAATTCAAAATATACTTTTTTTAAACGTAGCCAAAAGAAATCCCCCCTCCCCCAAGATCAAAATCATGGTTGAAATTATTTCCTCAAGGAGCTCCACTGCTGTTCATTTTACCAGAAATGGTCAAGAACTGGGGCAAATCAACCAAAGCATCCATCCACAGTGGCACCACTGGGAACCTGGTCCTTCTCCACAGTGAACATGCAAGAACAGCAAAACCAACCTTCCTGACAAAGCAGATCTGCAGCAGCTAACCAATTGTTTTATCCAATATTCAAGGCAAATCATTTTCAAAATTATATACAGAACAAAGGGACAAAGGAAGGAAAGCTGCATTCGTCTCTAAAGGTGATTTTAGGCACAGAAGTGAGTTGCAAAAGCAGTTTGAAATTCAAAATACCATTTTTTCTAGTCAGAAACCAAAAATACCATTTTTTCGTAAGAAACCCAAAATCCCATTTTTCCAGTCAGAAACCCAAAATGCCATTTTTCTCCTCGGAAACCCAAAAATACCATTTTTCTCCTCAGAATCCCAAAATCTCATTTTTCTCCTGAGGTTGACACCCAAAGTGCACACACCAAGGACATTTCTTACTGAGCATGCAGGGGACAATCTCATCTGTGAACTGCAGCTCGGCAGAATTGAAATTATTACTCTAACAAGAGTTAACCCTTCTGAAACTCATACCATGAATGGCAACACCAAAAATATTACCCAAATAATACCAAAAATATATCCCAAATAATACCCAAATAATACCAAAACTATTTCCAAAATATTACCCAAATAATACCAAAAATATTTCCAAAATATTACCCAAATAACGGGCAATGTGAGCCTCTGACTATTTAAAATCCTCCAATTCCCTTTTGCTGGCAGAGAAAGGCAAATGAAGAGCTCATTACTGATGATAAAAGTCAGCCTGAGAGTTTTTATCAACTGAAATCTTCACAGCCCACTGGTGCCCACCCAGTTATGAGTTTTTAAGTGAGATCCAACCAAAATTATCTGGGAGTCTCAGCCTGGCCTGAGTTTGACAGCAGCTCCACCACAACTTCTTGTCTGCCAACAATGCAAATGCAACTGGGAGAAGAGAGGCACCTTGACATGAATTAAACACATTTTTAAATAATTTCATATTTATATTATTCATATTTTTATATCTGTATCTATAAATTAATTTTTTAAAATCCTGTCATTCTCTCCTGCCAGCTGGCCAATTTAAATTCAAGGTGTTGGGTTTGCACCTGAGGGAAACAACCTCTGAAGGGTTCCCTGCACATCTCTGTGGCCCTGGAAACAGCTTCCCACACATTTTGGGCTCAGGAAAATTCCAGCTGGGCAAACACAAAGCAGCTGGGTCCAGCAGGGCAGGGAACTTACGTTTCTCATCATCAGCATGGACCAGAGATGCTGCTCTGGACAGCACATCCAAGGGAGTCTCCATCCCTCTCTGGATCCTGCAAAATTCAGAACCAAGGTTCAGAGAGCAAACTGAGCACCCAGAGCACACACACACCCCAGATTACAGGAGCAGCAATGCACAACAGCAAAAAAAATCCCCAAAATCCAACTTTGTGCTGCTCTTTTCTCCTTACAGGAGCACAGGACTGGTGCAAAATGTCACTGCTGAAACGGGAAAATCAACGCTGGCATTGCCTTTCCCACCCAACACAGCAGAACAGCAAATTCCCATCATTTTATTATTCTGTTTATTAAAATAAATTTATTATTTATCATTTCATTTTATCTTATTTCTATAAACACACAGATGAACTCTGGGTATGTGAGAAACCACACACAGAACTGGATTTTTTTCAGACATAATCACACCTCAGTAGCTGCTTTTCCCTGGATTTTGCCCCTTATAAATTCTAATTTAAAATATTAATTCCCACCACTTTAAAAGCACCTATTCCAGCACTACACCAAGCAACCAATAAAAATCCCATAAATCCAAGGATTGCATTGCAGCTTCTCAAAGTTTCACATGAATGGCTTCAAAATTAAAAAAAAAAAAAAGATGTTTCAGTATGAAATTCCAAAAATATGGAAGGGAAAAGAAGGAAGAGAATAACATGTTGTCAAGATGTTTTTTACTACAAGGCCAACAACTTCTATGTGTTTCAAATAAAAAGGCAACAGCACAGGCAGAACTGTTTAAAAATGGTAAAAGAGAGAAAAAAACCCAGAACAACTAAATTTTGTTGAGGTTTTTCCACAAAAACTTCGCAAAAGCTTCTCTCGCAAGAACTGTTTGCTGTAACTTACTTTACAGTATGACCTTAAAAAAATACACAAAGGTAGTGGCAACTGCAGAAATCTCAAACACATGTCCAGCATGTACACTGCCTTAACAACCAGCACATGTTTGGGAAGCAATTTCCTTGACTTTGCACTAAAACAATAAACCTCACCATCCTCACTCCCTCTTCCTAAAGAAGTCAGACTTCAATCAAAGACTTTAAAGTGCAAGAGAAAGGATTTTAAAGCATTTGTAAGTTTAAAAAATGTATTTTTAAGCTTAAAGCTTATATTTTAAAGTTTAAATAATGAAATCCAGTAGGATTTCCATAGAGCAAAGTAAGAAGAAGTGAAAAATTTGAAAAGACAAAGTGTATTGAGCATTAAAACACGTTCCTCCCTCCCTGCCAGAATCAGCTTTTGCTCAAGAATATTTTAGCTGAACTTATAAAGTCAATTAACTCTTATAAAGTTAATTAACTTTTTAAATTAAGACAATACCTGCAGGGAAGAGGTTTAGAACACAAGATCTTGGCTTATTTTACCATTTTGTCTTCATCAAACATTTCTTCCTTTTTGACCTGGCCACATCCTCCTCCAAAGCACAGCAAAGGTTTGGGAGAGGGAATTCCCTGAATCCCTTCAGCACCATGCACTTGCATCCCTCACACCCTGATGCTTCATTTCTTTCAGATTTTCTGTTTTCCTGGACTTCACTGACCCTCTCACAAAAACTCCCCTATCAGACTTAAAATCCAGTTGGAAAAATGATTTTGATTTGTCTCATCAGGGGATGCAGCTACACCAGACTGAGACAACTCAGGGTTCAGTGCTAAATTCATCCTACATTCAAAAAAGACAATAATACTGATATTTTTGGTCAAGTCTTTAGGAAAAAATAATCAACCCTTGATAAACATTAATGTAAAGGATAGTAAGAGGTCTTATTAAAAACAAATTCACTACATTAAGTTTCTTAATGTAGTCTTAACTACATCAAGCTTCTTAACTACATCAAGTTTCTTAACGTAGTTAAGAAATTTTTTGTACAATTTTTAATGTAATTTCAATTTTTAATAATTTTTTTTTTCAGCTTTCCAGTAATTTTTAAATAATGGGAGTAGCAGATGCCCAATGCCTTCCCAGACTGTGCTCCCAGTAAGAATGAACTGGTGACAGAAACCCACAGTGGGAGAAGGAAACAGGAACCAAGCCTTGCTGCAGTTCAGGAAATCAGACACTTCACAAACAACTTGACTAAAAGTGGCCTCAATAGAGCTTTGCAGCTTTGTGTATTATTAAATTCCATTATTAAATTCTTCACATCATGAGAGAGCTGCCGAGGCATCGGGGCCTGGTGTTCATTCAAAAACTGCAATTCCCAGGCTGGAATCCCGGATATCCTGGCACTTTTGGAACAGAGAACAAAAATTACCTGCAAGGAGCTCCACACTGCCAGATTATTTTTCAAATAGTGCTAAATATCTCTTTATCTCTAAATCAGACCAACAAATCAGTGGTTATAGCTCAGGAAAGAAATGCAGGTTGCTCAGGAGAATGAGAGGAGGGATCCTCTCTTGGCTCCAAGTTCAAATCCCTGATTTGCTCAGGGCAAGGTCAGGAAATGCTGCCTGGACTGGACCCTGGGGGAGCCACATTTCAGAAAGGAAAGACCAAAAACAATTCCCAGGCTTCCAAGAAATCAAATTTAATTAAAAAAAAAATTTAAAAAACCTACAAAAAAACCCCCCAAAAATTAAAAACCACAAACACAGAAAACCACACCAAAAAAAAAACCCCACCAAACAAAAACAAATTTTAAAAAATTAAATAAAAATCCCAAAACACACTGTTAATAAGGAGACTCCTGACCAAACTCAGCTGTTTCTCAGTGTGACACAAACCTGTCTCTGCAGCAGAACCCAGCCTGGAATTTTGATGTGTCCCCCCCAAAGCAGAGCTCTGGTTAAGGGAAAGGCAGGAGCAGTGAAACACAAGACAAATCTGCATTTCCCCTGGCCACAGCTGAGTTAAACACCCTGGAAACAGTTTCCCAGCAAATCTCACAAATCTCTCTGAAACCAATCTCACTGGTTACAAAGTCTTAACTGCTGGATCCAGGAGCCAAAAGCACTTTTACAAGCACTTTTATCTAGTGTTATTTCAACTATTAGTTTAATATCTTCCAAAGTGCTCTTATTTATCAGTTACTGCTCCCACTCAGCGCTGCCCTGCTCTGTCCTCTCCCTACAGCAGCAAAGAAACATTCTGGAAAGAGTAAAGACATAAAATGGGAAACCAGAGATGCCTGGAAGACTGACCTAAACACTGCCCCACCTGTCATTTTTTAATGCAGCACCAGAAGCACACAAAACCCATTAGTGGAAAGAAACAGCACTTCATTTTTCCTGTTCTCCACCTTATTTCTCCTCTCCTCCACTTTATTTTCCCCTCTCCTGACATTTTTGCAAGACCCAGAAACACACAAAGTACCCTCAGCTTTACAAATACCTGATAATGTTTTGGGGGGTTTTTTTGTTTTTGATTTTTGTTTGTTCAGTTTGGTTTTTTGGGGGTTTTTTGTTTGTTTGCTTGGTGTTGTTTTTTTTGTTTTTGTGGGGGGGCTTTTTTGTATTTTTTCTTTTTGTTTGGTTGGGGTTTTTTTTTGTTTGTTTTTTTGAAGGCTCTAGGGAAGTGAAAGCTTTAGAAAACGAACAGTTGAGTGTTTTCAGGGATTTCTGCAGCACCTTCCAAACATCAGGAAGGGACAAACCCTGAGGTTGCTTGCTTGAAATTCAGGTCACAGGCAGCAGAGCTCCACTCCCTCAGCCCAAACACAGACAATTAATTCATTAATTAATCCCAGCAAAGTTCATGTTCACAGTGGGGATGCCAGGGAAGAGTGAGATAAAGAGAAGAACTTCACATTTGATTTTGGAAAAAGGGGGAGTGGCAAAGGGAAAGAAAGGAAAGAGAAGCCAAGGTGATGTTTGGGCAGGGATCTCATAGAGTGAGGATGGGTCTGGGACAGACCTGAGCTCCAGCCAGGTGCCAAAAGTGGGAGATGAGACCAGACAGGAGTGCAGGCGCCACGAAAAGAGAAGAATTTGGGTACAATTTGGATATGGAATCCCAAAGAGAAGTCACAATGGCAACAGCAAAAATATCACCCAAATAATAATACCAAAACTGTTAGAGAAGAAAGGGACAAATGGCACTGCCTGGGTTGCAGTGGGACTGACAGAACAGCAGCACACCTGAGGGACACAAAGCAGCCTCAAAGCTGCACCTGCCAGGAGAGACAGGCACAGAAAAACCTGAATTTCCATCTGCAGAAATCACACAGATAACATTGAAGGGAGAAGAGCAGGATTAATAAACAAAGCTCACTGATTACAGCAATGCATGAGTAACAAGACACTCGAGAAACCATCAAGAGCAAAGTGTAGATAAACACAAGAGCAGGGAAAACAAGATTAATTGAAGAGTGGTCAAAAGCAGCTCCCACCTGGGGAGAGACAGCCCCAAAACTGCCCAAATTCACACCCAGAAATGCCAAGAAGAAACAGACTCTGCTCATTTCAATGGGAGAGAGTGAAAGTGAAGAGGAAATTCAAACAACTGATCAGCACAATCAGTAAATCCACACAGGGATGGAGGATTAAAGCAGAAGTTTGATGCAAAATAGGCAAACACGGTTTATTTTTTATGACAGGAGAGAGTAAAGCGTATTTGCCCCATGAATGAGAACAATGACAGGCACGTTGTAATAATTTTCTGAAATTTAAAATACATGTAAATTTCTTCAGCTAAAATGTGTAAGTGCTCGCTTTAGATCATGATTACCAAGCAGACTGATCATTCCCTATTTACAACTCAAAATCTTGAGAGTAACTTCAGCCTATTTGGCTAAACACCAATTTTATTTTTTTTTATGTATTTATCCCCTGTTTTGGGGTTTCTTTAAACCATGCTTGTTATGCATGTGGAAAATATGTTTGAGCAGGAAAATCTTCAACCAGAAACAACAATTTAACTCATCACATAAAAAATTATAAGCTTAAAGCAGAGCTTTGGTATTTTACCTCGTGTTTTTTGTTGTCTTGTTACACAAATCCCCTTTAACAAGGCAACATTTTAAGAAGCAAACTGTTAGTAATTTTTGAAAGCTAAGAAACTGAAGGTGGGAAAGTCCAAGCTGACCTTGTGTTGTACCTACAAGATCACTCAGGGCATCCCATGTGTTCCCCAATCTGCTGCAAACACATTATGAAACATTTAAGCACAGTAAAAAAACCTGAACCAAAGCTCCCTTTTCCAACAGAAAACTTCCAGGTGTGTCTGGAAACAAACCAGTTAATATCTGAAATATGGAGATGCTCAGAAGGTTACCAAAGCTGCTCGTGTGTAAATAAGAAACTGATGGTTTGTGGTGTGGATGCTGTTAATTAACCTGCCTGTACAGATGTTTCTATCCTATTTTAGTTACCAGGTTAATTGTATAGCAGGCTGTGAGATCTCAGCAGCACTCCGGGGTGTTCAGTTCCTGCTCCAGGGTGGGTCTAAAATCTGATCCCATCCCACAGAGGGGTCTCTGAGCCGGGAAGGAAGAGCATCCCTGCCCCAGAGCACCCATCCATCCCTGCCCCAAAGCGTCCGTCCATCCATCCCTGCCCTAAAGCGTCCGTCCATCCATCCCTGCCCCAGAGCATCCATCGCTTCCCCAAAGCATCCATCTCCTGCCCCAAAACGTCTGTCCATCCATCCATCCCTGCCCCCAAAACATCCATCCCCTGCCCCAGAGCATCCATCCATCCCCGCCCCAAAATTTCCATCCATCCCTGCCCCAAAGCGTCCGTCCATCCCTGCCCCAAAGCATCTGTCCATCCATCCACCCATCCATCCATCCATCCATCCCTGCCCCAAAGCGTCCGTCCATCCATCCATCCCTGCCCCAAAGCGTCCGTCCATCCATCCATCCCTGCCCCAAAGCGTCCGTCCATCCATCCATCCCTGCCCCAAAATTTCCATCCATCCCTGCCCCAAAGCGTCCGTCCATCCCTGCCCCAAAGCATCTGTCCATCCATCCACCCATCCATCCATCCATCCCTGCCTCAAAACGTCCGTCCATCCATCCATCCATCCATCCATCCATCCATCCATCCATCCATCCATCCATCCCTGCCCCAAAACATCCATCCCTGCCCCAAAGCGTCCGTCCATCCATCCCTGCCCCTAAACGTCCATCCCTGCTCCCCACAGCGTGCTGGGGGCTCAGCACAACTGCTCCAGCCCAGGCAGGTCACTGGGAAAATGCAAATTACAACAGGCAGGCCCAAATTCCACCAACAGCTGGGAAAATGCAAATGTGCAACAGGCAGACACAAATTCTACCAAGAGTTAAGAGGTCAGATCTGTATCTCATTTGTGATTCAAGTTTGTGATTCACTTTGTGAATCAAAGTTCTTGTAACTGAACCCCAAAAGCCTCACAGCCGGATGCCCAAAAACCAGATTAGAACTGTGTATCAGTAAGAAGAGAAGTAGAGAATTTAAGCAAAACACATTCCACATTAGAAGTCTCCCAAGTTCACAAATAGGAAAATACAAATTAAGGGCCTTCAAGTCTGGAGAAGAGCCTTTAAAAGTTTATTATTAAGGCAGGAGAGGGATATTGCTGCCCAATTTTATAGAGTTTTGGATCTAAGGGTTCTCAGCAGCACTGCCTGCAAAGAGTTTCACTCAGGTTTCCCAAACTGCAGTTTGTTTCTCTGGGAGGAACGCTCTTTAAACAAAGTCAGAGAAAAACTAACCAGATAAATTACCCTGCAGGAGAAATCCTGGAACTCTTGACCAGCCAAGTCCTCTTTGGTGTAATTTAAAAAAATTTCTTGTTCCTGATAATCCTGAAGCACCAACACAGAGAAAGGAATCGAGCTGGCTTTATGGGCTCTCCAACCCAGTGGAAACGGGTGTTAAATTCCCATTCATCCACTCTCAGCAAAGGGATGCACTGGCACCAGCGTGGACAGCTTAACTCATTAATTAATTACTGCTGATCCCATCTGGGGAACACCAGGGCGCTGAAGGCTACAGAAAAACCCCTGCCCACGGAACAGAGAAGGTGCAGCGCCAGACGCCTGCACAGCGCTCCTGGGACGCGTTCTGGAAGGTTTCACCTCCGTGCCCGTGCGGCACCGGGGATTTTCCCTGCAGGAAAAACAGACGGGCGGGAGCCAAGCGGAGAGCTCCGGGCAGCGTCCCGGTGCTGTGATAGCCCCGG
>NW_005054650.1:85186-89725 GCF_000277835.1 Geospiza fortis | reverse complement strand
ATTAGGGTAATGAGGCACTGACGTCACATCCTCGCAGGTAGGGAGCGCGCGGGCCCCGCCCCCAGGAAGGAGGGACGCAGGGCCGGAGGGTCGCGGGTTCGAGCCCCGGGAGCGACACCGGGGACAGGAGAGCACGGGAGGGGACAATGCTGCTTCTCTGCCTCCCCTGCTCCACTCTCAGGAAAAACTACAGGGAAACGGCACTAAACCAAACCTCCAGGAACACAACAAAACCCCTCTCTCAAGAGCAAAGCCCTTTTTAAAAAGCAGAAACGCGTTCCGAATTAAAGCACGCTGTCACAGCCTGTGACAGAGGGGCTCGCTGTCCCCAGGCACACCGAAACACGCACGAGTGAGGAGCGTCAGAGCTGCCGTGAATGGATGGGCTCGCATCCCATCTGACGGGAATTGCTGGGAGCAGCTCCGGCACTTTCCTGTTTACTGCTCGTTCTGCAGCGGGGTTTTACTGAATCCTTCTCCCGACGTGACTCACGCAGCCTGGGAGGAGCTGCCGGCTTTGGGTGAGAGCAGAGCTGAGCCCTCCTGGTCACCAAAGCGCTCCTCTCCCTTCCTTCTGCAGGGCAGGAGCTCCCGGCCCCGCTGCACAAAGCCGAGATATTCCCATTCCCATTTCCATCCCATCCCCACTGCACAAACCCAGAATATTCCCATTCTCATCCCGGACACCGCAATGCTGGGGAAGGATCACACCCGTTCCCACCGTGCCAGCACAGCCCCGGGCATCCCCACGGCAGCGCCCATGCCAGGGGTGCCACTTCCAGCAATTTTTGCTAAAAAGTGACGGGATTTTGGTCCATGCAGTTATTAGAGTAGATAGCTTTAGGACTTTGATTGTGTTTAGGGTGAGGAAAACAGTTGCAGTTATTATAGAGTGTAGGTAGAAGTTGAAAACAGTTGCAGTTATAATAGAGTGTAGGTAGAAGTTGAGGAGGGTAAATTTAGGGTTGTGGATGATAATGATTGCTATTCAGCCTAGGTGGGAGATGGAAGAAAAAGCTAGGATTTTTCAGATTTGTGTTTGGTTGAGTCCTATTCATCCCCCCAGGGCTGCTGAGAGGATAGCCAGGATAGTGAGGAGTGAAGGGTTTAATGAGGGTGAGGTTATGTAGAGTAGCGTGGTTTTAGCAACGTTACCAAATCAAGCTGTCAGGCAGCTTGTGCATCTGGAGGAGCCACTCCCCAAAGCCAAGGCAAGGTTTCTCCAAGGTACCCTATTCATCCAAATACCAAATCAAGCTGTCAGGCAGCTTGTGCATCTGGAGGAGCCACTCCCCCAAAGCCAAGGCAAGGTTTCTCCAAGAAGTACCTGGGAATGCTGTTCGAGGCTCGCAGAAATGAGCTCCAGAGCAGGAAAGTGCTGCAGTGATGTCCTGGTGGTCACACTGAACATCAGTCACCAAACTGCCACAGACATATTTTATGAAAAGTCTTTTGGCTAAGATTTTTTTCTCTTGAGAAGCTGAGAGGCCTGAGAAATGAAATGTAAGCAATAATTATCTGCTGCTGTGGAATGCAACAGGTGCATCTTTGATTAGTTTTATGTAGTTGTTTTTAATTAATGGCCAATCACAGTTTAGCTGTCTCAGACTTTCTAGTCAGTCACAAGATTTTATTATCATTCTATTCTTTTTCTTTCTTTGCAAGTCTTCTGATGAAATCTTTTTTTCTATTCTTTTAGTGTAGTTAATAATATAATATATATCATAATATAATAAATCAGCCTTCTGAAACATGGAGTCAAGATTCTCATCTTTTCCCTCATCCTGGGACCCCTGTGAACACCAAATAATCCCAGAATGGGGCATTTTATCCTCACGAGGATCTGAGGTGGCCCCAGGCACCTCTTGGAGTGCCCTGCAAAGGCAAAGAAAAGGACAATAAATCAACCTGAGGCCCTTGAAGAGCTTTAGGCTGCAGCTTTGTGGTAGAACCCAAAATGAGCACAGGGCAGCAGAAACAGAGAGCAATTTTCTGTGCAATTCTGCTCAGGACATTTCTCCTGTCCAGCTCCTCCTCCCTGGCTGGGACAATAAATGCACAAGAACAGAAAAGTGATGTTTGCTCCAGGAAAAGTAGCACCGGGGCAAAGCAGGGTTTCTTTAGATGCTGAGAGAGGGATTTGTGCAGGAGCAGGGCTGCAGAGCCAGCAGGGCTCCTTTGGATGCTGAGAGTGGGATTGGTGCAGGAAATGGTGCAGGAGCAGGGCTGCAGGGCCAGCAGGGCTCCTTTGGATGCTGAGAGTGGGATTGGTGCAGGAAATGGTGCAGGAGCAGGGCTGCAGGGCCAGCAGGGCTCCTTTGGATGCTGAGAGTGGGATTGGTGCAGGAAATGGTGCAGGAGCAGGGCTGCAGGGCCAGCAGGGCTCCTTTGGATGCTGAAACTGGGATTGGTGCAGGAAATGGTGCAGGAGCAGGGCTGCAGGGCCAGCAGGGCTGTGGGAGGTGCGGGCAGGGAGCGGCCGGGGTGACCCCACACACCCTGAGCTTGGATTCCTGGAGAGGAGCAGAGCCCTGAAGGCTCCAGGCTCTCCAGTTCCCATCTCAAAGTCCATCAAAATCATGCTGACAAGGAAGATATTTTCATATCCTAGCAAGGACAGGTCATGAGATCTCCGGGCCGCCAAAAGCACATTCCAAACCTAAATTAAATCCAGATCTAGACTCCACACACTCAGGATGTCTAATAGGAACACTTCAGTTGATAAAACAAATTAAATGCATGTAGTGTCAGAACAACCGTGGACAGAATTTTATACATGTTGCAAAACATTCATCTCTGACATCTATAACAATATAATTTAAAAATTGATATTGTATTAATAAACTACTGGAGATTATTTTCATTGCCAGCAAGCAAGAAGAGGAGTTTGATGATCTAATATTTGGGAAAAAAAGTAGTCAAAACAGTAATGTAAAACTTGTTTGAGAAAACAAGATACTGGACAAGAAAAACACCATGAACTATGGAAAACAAAACCACAGGCACTGAGAAAAGATCTGAACTAGACATTGGTACATATCACAAGAATTAATTGCTGCAGACTAATTACAAGGCTTTTCAATATGTATCTCCGAGAAAAAAGTCTGCCACTCCTGTTTCTAAGTGCTGGAGGGAAGAGGTGGGAAGGGTTTCTTTGTTTAACCAGACAGAGCTCCTGGGATGAGGAGGAGCTTCAGAAAGGAGAAGTCAAAACAGCTTTTGATCCTTTGGAGCTGCTGCTGCAGCTCCCAGCAGAAGTTTCAGACCAGGATATTTATGAAACATCTCAGGAGCCTGAGGAGCATCAGCTGGCTGGGAACAGTGACCCTGAGCATTCCCTACAGCCACACTAACACTGCAGGGAGGTGACAACATCTGTGAAAACCAAAAAAAAATGAAGTGCAACTTGTCAGACGTTGTGAATCTTGGAAGACAGATCTTAACACAGCACAAAAAACCTTGTTGGGGCTGCTGAACTCAACACATGCTGCTCACCAGGCAAATTCACACATTAGGAAAGCAAAGCCAGTCTTGGGTGATGAGCTGTGTTTTGGTTTTGCTTGGGTGTTAAAATTTGGTTTTCATTTAGCAGGAACTTTCTAACCCAATGGTATCAAAGGCTCTTTGCTGACTCAGATACCAGCAAAAAATTATTTTGCTGAAATCCAAAAGTCACCAAGATAGCTGAGGGTTTGTGGCTGAACTAAAACAAAAGCTGTGCTTCAGCACCCAGGTAAGGATGCAAATCCTGGGATGCCACTCCTGTTCCAAATGCACATTAAGCACCAAAAATTAATTAATCACATTCTTCACAAAGTATGGCCAATGCAACAGAAGTTTTAACCCCTGTGTGAGGGAGCTGGGATTGTGGCTGGCTGTGGATCTCAGCTGCCTCAGGACCACATTTTAAGACTTTTTGGGGTTTTTTTCAGTATAGAGGCAAGAAAGGTCCTGAAACCAGTGGGCAAAACCCCATATTCTAGCAAAGTGCAGTCTGCAGGGAGATCCCATGGCCTAATCTCTCTAAAAGGATATTCAGGGGTGACCTTATCAGTCTACAGCTCCTGAAAGGTGCCTGTGCTCAGCTGGGGCTGGGCTCTGTCTCCAGCAGCACTGACACAGCCACAGCACACAGCCTCAAGCTGTGCCAAGGGAAATACAGGTTGGATAGCAGGAAAACATTTTTACTGAAAGGTGATAAAGTTCTGGAATGGCTGCCCAGGGAGGTGGTGGAGTCCCCATCCCTGGGTGTGTTTAACAAAGCCTGGATGTGGCACTGGGTGCCAGGGTTTGGTTGAGGTGTTGGGGCTGGGTTGGACTCAATGAGGTCTCTTCCAACCTGGTCATTCTGTGAATTCTGTGATCCTACAGCCCCTACTCAAGCATTAATCCTGTAACTCTTATTGGAATTGCCTGACATCTGTTCCAACCAAGAAAATAAAACATTTCCACATAATAAGAGTTGGTTAAAATGCCCTGGGCAAGTTTCTCCCTCCATGTGGCCCCAGCAGTGGCACACCTCACTTTTGGGACACACTG
>NW_005054650.1:84907-85146 GCF_000277835.1 Geospiza fortis | reverse complement strand
AACTATTTCTGTGTGATTTCAGGGATTTCTAAGAGGGCAAAGGTTGTGTGGCTTCAATCAACACTGCAAGTGTAGAGCTGCAAAAAGCTCTGGTTTCCTTAGATGCCCATCTAAGGAAGGAATTTGCCAGCTGGCATCACTCTATGTAAAAAAAAGAGGAATTTATGGAAGTTCTTCCAGTTTCTTACTGCCATCCCATTTTGGTTTTCAAACAACAATAATACAGATATTTCTCTTCC
>NW_005054650.1:81079-84897 GCF_000277835.1 Geospiza fortis | reverse complement strand
AATGCCTGGAGTTCCCTGGAGTCTGCAGAGAAGCTCAGTGTGGACCAAACTCTGCACAAAGATGATGCAGTTGGTGCCAAAAGCAAGCACTTTCTCCATTATTTGTCACAGGTTTAATGAGGCATGGCAGTGCTTTGCCATCTCTGTCAGTCCAATTACAGTGCATGCTTCCATCTATCCACACCTTCTTTCAGAAAACAGGTTAATTTTACACCAAGTGACAGCAGCTTTTAAAATCAAGCTCAAAGCACGTTTTTAGCACACACAAATTAAGTGGCTTCAGAAGCAAACATCTTTTGAGCAATGAAAAACTCCTAAACTCTGATTCTAAAACTCTTCCTTGCTAAAATCCACATCCAGCTGCACGGCAGCTCAAAGCTGCCTTATATAAAAACACACCCAAAATTCAAAATACATAAGATCTAATTTTTTTGAGGATAGTTTATTATTCATTACACCACAATGTGTTAAATTGCAGTAATTCCAGCCAGACAAGTTGATCCAAACTGTAAGTTGATGGAGATGGTTATTTATTACCTGCTTCAAGACAAAGCTTGCCCTCTTCATAATTGTCTGCCCCATCATCCAAGGGAAGATGAAAAGAGACAGAATAATTTCAGTTGGAGCAGGGTCAGAACAGCAGCATCATCTTCAAGCAAACAATGAGATACTTTCAGACTCACACAGAACATGAACACCACCAACTCTGCTCTTTCAGAACACTTAACCACAGGTACTTTTTGCTTGCTTTGTTCTAGAAAAGATCTCACCCCATGGAGGTTCCCATAAGATGGAGACAGACAAGATAGCTGAAAAAAATTAAATGCTAAAGGAGTGTCAGATTAACAAATTAAAAGCAACCCCTGGCCACAACCCACTGGTTTTAATTTGTTAAAGTTTTGTTAAACACTGATAAAAAGACCACAGATGCCTCACAGCAGAACCCTAAATGGCAAATTTAGTGTAAAGGAAAGGTCAGTACAGGCAGTGATCCACAGCTGAAGGTAAATATGCACAGTAACCTCTTCATTATGCATTTTTCCTTATGCAGTAAACATCCACATAATAGATTTCAATCCCTATTTGATTTACATCCTAATTCACAGGACCAGAAACTTCAGTCCAAGTGGGATCATTCAAATCACAAACAGCTTGCAGCTCAAGATGAGATGCAAAGTTATTTTCAGAGTTTCCACATCAATTCATGGTAAGCTCCACAACTTCCATACATTCACAGGCTGTAAGAAAAGGCTCTTCATCACCAGGATTGCTTCCAAACCAAAGCCACCAGCAGCAGGTCACTGGACAGAGGAACTGGGCACCAAAGGGTGCCCAAAGCCCTTTGGAACATCCATCTCTCAGTAAAGGATGCACATGGAATCTCTCAGTCACACCTGCTGGATGCAAACACCACCCTGATTGTCACCCTGCTCCTGGGGCCAGCTCTGCAGCTCTTACTGCCTGATCTAATTACTACTGGCTAATTGCTGAGGATTTGGGACTCTTCCTGACTGGGGCTCCCTGCACTCAGGTCAGTCATCTGCTCAGGACAAGTGGGATTGCTTCCAAACCAAAGCCACTAGCAGCAGGTCACTGGACAGAGGAACTGGGCACCAAAGGGTGCCCAAAGCCCTTTGGAACACCCATCTCTCAGTAAAGGATGCACATGGAATCTCTCTGGAAGCAGCAAGCTCAGTCACATCTGAGAAGAATCTCTCTGGAAGAAACAAGCTCAGTCACCTGCTGGATGCAAACACCACCCTGATTGTCACCCTGCTCCTGGGGCCAGCTCTGCAGCTCTGATCTAATTACTACAGGCTAATTGCTGAGGATCTGGGACTCTTCCTGACTGGGGCTTCCTGCACTCAGGTCAGTCATCTCCTCAAGACAAGTGGGCTCTCCTCAGCTCTCCAGGTGTGCCCTTCCCAAATGGCTCACAGGGGCATTGGGCTCTGCTCCCATGAACAGGGACAGCACAAGAGGAAATGGGCTCAGGCTGGACCAGGCTGGATATCCAGGCTCAGGGTGGGCATAGCAGGAATTTCCCCATGGAAAGGGAGCTCAGGAATTGGAACTGCCCAGGGAGGTTTGGAGTGCCCAGCCCTGGAGTGTCCAAGGGATTCCTGGATGTGGCACTCCTGGGCATGGGGCACAGCCTGGACTCAGTGGTCTGGGAGGGCTTTTCCAACTTGAATTATCCTGTGATTCCCTAATGAAAATAACACACCAATTTTCAATTCTATCCCACTGAAATAACTCACAGATAAACTAGACAAACAACAGAGGAGACGCTCTTTAAACAACAAAAACATAAAGGAAAATAAACCAATCCTTGCTTTAAAAGCAGCTGTGCAAATACAACCCTTAAATATAATCCACTTTAAAATGCTGTAAGAATTGGAAGTGCAGTGATGGATTTCATCATCCATCTGATTTGTCTGCAGGGAACTCACCTTCAAACTGCCAAAGCGCTGCTGACTCAGTCTCCTCCTTGGCAAGAACCTAAGGCAGGGCTGCAGGGACAGAGTTAACAGGGCTGTGCAGGATGAGCACAAGCTCACCCAACCCCAGACTTGGGAGGGGAAAGAAAGAGAGAAAAAAAAAATTGTCTAGAATTTCTTGTGCAAATAATTTGGTTTTAAAAAGCTTTGCCCCAGGCTGTAAAGCCAAAGCAGTGTGACAGCATCATGAGGCAGACATTGGGAGCTGCTCTGTGTCTCTTGAAGCATCCTAGGAAGGGAAAAACTTCTTGGCTCTCACTGCAGTACAGAGAGTGAGCCAGACTCTCCACCACTGCTGAGAGCAAGGCAACTCGAGGATGGCAATATTAAAAGAAAAAACCAAAACCACAAACAAAACCAAAAAAACCCCCACTGAATGCTCCCCTCCCATGGTTCACTAGGAATTTTAAAATAGGAGGTTTGGAGGAGCTTTGGCAGCAGGCAGAGATTGAGTAAATAATCACTGTGTGGGAACACAAGCTTTCCAATTTACCAAGTGCACTGTGGAGCTAAAGAGATCCCATACAGAGAAGTAATACAAATTAATTCAATAATGAGATGTTTTACTATTTACTTGGTTTATTTAATTGAGTAGGGGAGGTATCTTAAATAGCAGGTTCAAGGCTTTTAAAGAAGGTATCAGTACAACAAAGGGAAGTGAAGGAACCAAAACACAGAGTGCTTGTTCTTGGTCAGTTTTTGCTTTGTTTGGCTTTTAAAGACAGCTCCTTGTAGCTACAAACTCCTCAAGATCAAATTTAGCCAAATTTAAAACTAGGAAGAACCCCCTATACCCACTACACTTGCAGAGGTTTTCAGTCTGGCTGTGCAGCTGCTAGACCTTCAATTTCTCAGAAAAAATTGTGGAAAACCATCCAAACAGTCCCCACCACTACTGGAAAGGACTTGGCAGAATGCTGGATTATAAAGGCAAAAATTGCATGGAAGTTCTTAGACTAAAGATGTAAATAAAATATTTGGAGTTTGCATGAATAATTTCAGAATGTATAGTCTGAAGCTTCCTGTTCATGTAGTAAAACTTAATCCATTTCTAAATATTTCTGATTGAAGCAGGCTGAGTAAGAGGTTAAAACATGCAGGAGTAAAGTGATTACTGCCTCTCCCTAAGGCAGTCATTAAGTTCAGGATCAGTTAGCAACTGTGGTGGAGATTTTTATCTAGAAAAACAGGTAAATAAAGTCACAAAACTTTGTGAAACCACAGTACCTAACGTGACAGAGCAACTGTTGAGTCAAACAAAAAGCAGAGCAGAAAATAGCTATATGGAGGTAATGTCTCTTTTTCCTGCAGCAGGAA
>NW_005054650.1:62327-80977 GCF_000277835.1 Geospiza fortis | reverse complement strand
CAGGAATACAAAGAAAATTCATTTTCTACACAGACTCTATGGCCAGCAGAGTGACTTTGAAAATGAAGAATACTTTGTCCTCTCTCAACACCTTACCCAGGAAAAACTATCAGAAACACACTGCCCTGATATTCTGACCCTCAGAGCATATTTCAACTTCAATTCTATTTTTAAATTAATTGCTGGGAAAAGGCATGAGTCACAGGCCTGCTTGGATCCCCCTGCACTGGACACTCACCAAGGGCTGTGCTCATTCTGAACTTTCCCAAGTCACAGCAGGCTCCTGCTTTAGCACCTCAGTGTGAAGAACAAGGTTCAGCTCCCTCAGCCAGCCAGGAATCCTGGCCTCTGTGTCCACCTTGATCTTCCCAATGGTGGCACAGATGTTTGCTGCACACATCAGGAAGCTCTGGGATGCTGCAAAGTGTTTGTGCCAAGAAGGGATCCCAGCTCAGCTGCACCTTCCCTGTGCTCAGCCTGCAGTGTTGACTCCCACCTGCTGCCAGTGAAGGGCAACAAAACCTAAAGAGAGGCCTCAGGGAAGCACAGGTGAGAAATTCAGGCTCTGCACTCACAGGTACAGCTGGAATTTGGAGGGTCCCACAGTCAGGCACCTGGAGAAACTCTCTGTTCCAGCACTTGGAGAAGGGGAAATGTGCAAGCAATGAGGAACACATCATCCATGTGCTGATGGAGGTCAGCAGCCTGTGTGGTTCAGCTTTGTGCCCTCCCCAAACCGAGTTTAGGAGCAGCCAAATGATTATGTATGCAGTCACATTTTGGATTGTTTGATTTCCCCTTCTTCCTGTGTCATCCAGTTCACTCCCTCTGCAGCAGGAGGCTGCTCCACACTCCCCTGGCACTGTGGATGTCAGTGAGGCCCATGCTGCTGACTCACCTACACAAACCCTCAGCAGATTGATTGGGTCCAGGCTCTTCAATACAAAGAAGCCTTTTAAGACATCAGAAATAAATCATCTGCCTGGTTGCCTTTAATGAAAGCTCTGCTACACAGGAAAAAGGGGGAGGGAGCATGAAATAATATCCATGGTGGAACAGCCAAGCCAGAAAAGAGGGATGTCTGAAGAACAGAATGAAAGACTTGAGAATTAAGTCAAGAAGAGAAACAATAAAGTATGGAAATGGAGCAGGAAGGTATAAACAGGAAAGTTACAAATGGAATGAAAGGCTGAAGTGACTTTTTTTTCAGTGAAAGAACAACCACACCTCATTAGGACAAAGAGGCAGTAACATATTCCCATGTCCCAGCTTCCCGTGCAACAATCCCCGGTTATTTTAGTGGATTACAGCTGTAAGAGCAGAAGAAATCATTTCCACACAACTGGTGGGGACTTCAAAAGCAGCTAACAAGGCTGAAATCAATCTCTCTTCTCTTAAAAGTTTCACATAGCAAAGCTCTGTAACAACTGCCCCAAGTAGTCTCTTAACAATGGTGAGGAGTTCACAACGAGCTGCTCAGGGCTATGATTCATTCGTGGCTCTCTGCCAGAAAAATAAATACATTCAAGACCAGTGGCCCCAAGGGGAAAGGTAGGCCACTCTTAAAAAGCACAAGATGAATGATTTACAGAGCAGAATCCAGTTTTCAGCCCATATGCATGAGGAGGAAGGACTTTTTTACATCTCCCAAAGATTTAGTGCACGGACTTGGATACTGACAGTGCATCAACAGATGGAGGGAACTGGGAACTATCGAACTGGGATTTGCAAAACTCACTCCAAAGAGCAAGAAATGACTTCTTATATTGCTGTGCACAGAGTTCATAAAGCCAAACCGAGCCTTGCAGTGAGTATCCAGCAACACAAGACAAACCGAGCCGGCTCATGTTACAGGAAGTGCAGTAAAGTCCCACCTGTGCAGGGACAGAGGGATCCTCTGGCACAGTGACAAACAGCTCAGGGCTGGGCAGGGCCCGACTCCACACAGCATCTGCTGCACATAAAAAGAGTTAATTAGCTGCTAAACAGCCAGCAGTGCTTCACTTTTTCCCCTTCTCCCCACAAGAACATTATTTCTGGGGTAAATGCTCAGGCAGCAAGGTGCAGGATGGAGCCTGGGCTTTCACTGTGGGAGTGAGGCCAGCTCATCCCACACCAGCCTGGTGTGTCACTGCCCTCTCATGCTCTGAGCCCCCATTTCAGCAGCCTTCAGAAACACCAAACCCCACTTCTAAGTGTGGCTTTAGCATTCAGAACATTTTCTTTAATGGTATTGCTAAGGGTTTTTAAAAGAAAGCTGCTTTGAAATGCTAGCAACTGCATTTCAGCATTAAAAAATTCCAGATTTACCTGAAAGTAACTCAAATCCCCTAGTTCCACTTTTTATAATATAAACTTTTCAAACTGGGGACTTTGGCCTCTTACTAATAGGGCCAGAGAATGCCAGGGCCATACAAACACTTTTTTCCCCCATAAAAAGGCTGTGCCATCAGCAAAGGGACATTTGAGGGGATTTGTTTCACACATTCCATCCCCAATGGATAATGCAAAGTGTGAGGAACCTGCCTCTGACCTTAGAAAGTTTCCCAGTTATTTATTTCCTATTTTACAGTAACTATTTCCTGAGTCTGGATTAAAATTTCAAACTCAAATATTAAAAAAGAATCAATATTTAAAAGTTTCCCTGTGATTAAAGCAAGTCTGTATGAGCCCTATTCCATGCAACAATGTATTTTTTATTGTCTTTCTTAAATTTATGCTCTGAACTTCTCCCTGGAAACAATTAGCAGACAACTTCACTGCAATAATGTATTTTTTAAAGGGAGATTCCTAAATCACATGTGCTTGAGAGATGGCCCTGATGATCACATAATACACAAGGAAAAAACCCAAACATGCTGATCAGGAAAGATACATTTTATTTCCTTTTTTTTTTTTTTACCATTAAATTATTTTTATCATTGACAGTCTCACAAGGAAAATGAAACCTTACCTGAGTTTATTTCTATTAAGGAAAATCTCCCAAATCAGCAAACCCACCTGAGTCAGTGTGAAAAATATTTGATTTATAAAAGATCCTCCCAGTTTATTGCACCAGACATGTCCATTCTTCCATGGCATGATTAATGCAACCAAGTAATGTAAAATTCCAATTCTCTTTGGTTTAGCTCATTTAAAGGGAGCTCAAGTTTCATCTTTGTGGGCAGTATTTTAAGGAAAAAAATGATAATCAAAGAATTAACCAACCTGTGCTTTTGTTCATAATATTCCAAATTTTCAAGTGTTTTGATGAAATTTGCCAACAACAAATACTGCCTAAGTCTGCCCAAAGAGATCCATGGAATTCTGATTTTTCCTTCCAACTCTGGCCCTTGTGACAATGCCCATGAATTGGGCACTTTCCATCTCAGCCACACAAGAGGAGCACACAAATTTATTATTATTAAATATCCTTATTTATTAATATTATTAAATATCCTTATTAAAGGATGTGACACCTGCCAAGCTGCTCTTTTCCCTCTCCCACACTGGGGCAGTTTTTGGGATTCAAGATGCCACAGGGAGCATCCTCAGAGGAATTCCAAGGATGAAGCTGTCAGGGCAGGAATGTCAGAAATCTCTACTGAAATCTCAATGGATTCTCCAGTTCTGGAAATCCCTGAAAGAACTAAAATTGGGATATTGATCATTTTGAGATTCTGAGGATATTTTGGGAAGTAAAGCTACCACCACATAGAAAATTAGTCACTTTGTGTTTTAATCCATCTGTACAATCAATCTTTTTTTACTTAGGATTCTTCAAAATACACAGGAAAATTCATTTCAGTATTTACAGAGTATAATTCCTTTGCCCTATTGCCAACAAACCTCCCATTAAAAAAGTTTCTATTTCATTAAGAAAATTGGGCATGTAAATCATCAGAACAGACTTAAATACACTGTAATCTTCTCAAGTATGCAAAGTCACATCTGCAAAACATTTAGAGAAAAAGTACCATTTATTTACCCATACACAGTATGTACAGACTCAGGATGGCTTCTTTAACTCTCCCTTTGCCATCTTGTATAATTTCTTCAAACTGTAGATCACAGATTTCTTTGCCCCTAAAAAAAAAGAAGAAAAAAGAGAAAAAAAAATTCAACATTTAGCAGAAGGTGCTTAAGTGCATTAAATGAAGGATTTCCCTGGGGGAATGACAGCCTAATCCAGCAAGCAGACATGCAAATAACCTTCCTGTCACAGGCAGAGCACAGTAAATAATGCCACCAAAAATACTTTTAATGCTATCAAAGCAGAGCAAATAGAGCAAAATTCTGGTAAATACCATGCCATGGCATACAATAAAGGCAGACATCTCAATTTGCAGAGCAGCAGCAGTTGTTGCCCCCAAGCATTTATGAGTTTTAGATATGATGGGACTGAGGATGAGTCCCACAAATGTGTAAAATGTATCCTTGGAGTTAAACAATTTCTGAAGTTCTCTTACAGACCTAGAGTAAAAACCCACAGCCTTTTGCTGGACTTCGTCACAGAGTATTTATCAATTTTACAACAAATCACTGTTAGTCTTGGCATTTCAGGGGGGTTCTGAGATCCCAGCCAGCGCAGCTACCTGCTTTTCTTTTTTTGTTTAAAAAAAATCACCCCAAATCAAACAAATACACCCAAAACAACACACAGAGTGACTGCTCAGATTACAGCACAGTCTAATCACACCCTTACAAATTCAGAACTGAAAAGGCAACTTTTTAGTGCTGCACAAAAAGCTCTAATTTGGACACATGCACAGACTAAAGGTGTAGTAAATTATATTTACTACAATCTTTCCTATGTTTATTTAATTGAACACCTGACAAGACTGACTAAAAATACACAAGGAATTTAGCCAAAAGTCACATAACATCACAGCCCAGAACACAAGGAAAGATTTGCAACAAACAAGGAACCACAACCCAAGTTTAGCCATGTACTGCACTGGATTTCTTTAATTTTTGGGAGAACGAGTGCGGGGGCATACTAATACCTGATTTGGAAAGACCTCAAGAAAAAGGAAAGTGAAAGAAAGAAATCAATTAAAGATATAATATTTTAAGTGATAGATGCATTCAAATTCAAGTTGCAAGAAGACAAATGAGTTGGCAGCAGAAGGAAAAGTGCACACTCATTGCTGAAGGAATGTGGCACAGTAAGAAGCCTCTGATAAGAAATAGACTGCAGAGAATCAGCTCTGCACTTCTCATGTCTCCAACTGCAATTTAAATCAACTCAACTTCACCTTGGGTAGGAAAACATCCATCCCTGTGTTTTGAACTGACAAACCCATGTGCATCCCATATGTAAGCTCCAACTTTTCCATATTTACCAGGTTTTTGCAAAAGCAAGCACACTAATGAAGTCATGACAGGCTTTTCTTTGCAGCATCTCAAATAACAAACAAATAACCACGTAAATCCCCAAGTGCCTGACAAATCTGCATGGAGATTGCACACAGAGCAACAATTCCTGCAGCAGCACAAAGCCAGCCTGAGCTCTGGCACAGCACAAATGTTCAAAAAAGTTAAAATTGTGTAAGTGTGGCTCTGGAAATGCCCAAGCTGCAGGATGCAGCCCCTCTGAGGGAGGAACTGCTGCTCTGCCACTCCTGTGAATTCCAGCTGCTTCTGAAAGTGCAGTGCAGTGCAGCAGATCCACTGCAGCACAGCTGCTGCAGGACTGCAGGGAAGGGTGCAGGCACTGCAGCCTGCAGGGAGATTGCTGCTCTCAGCTGCAGGGAAGGGTGCAGGCACTGCAGGGACACTGCTGCAGTACTGCAGGGAATGGTGCAGGTGCTGCATCCTGCAGGGACACTGCTGCAGGACTGCGGGAATGGTGCAGGCACTGCAGGGAATGGCGCAGGCACTGCAGGCTGCAGGGAGATTGCTGCTCTCAGCTGCAGGGAAGGGTGCAGGCACTGCAGGGCATTGCTGCTCTCAGCTGCAGGGACACTGCTGATGTCAGCCTGCAGGGAGACTGCTGCTCCAGCCTGCAGGGACATCACTGCTCTCAGCTGCAGGGATATTGCTGCTCTCAGCTGCAGGCAGACAGACCCCTGCTCTCATCCTGCAGGGACACTGCTGCTCTCAGCTGCAGGGACATCACTGCTGCTCTCAGCTGCAGGCAGACAGATCCCTGCTCTCAGCCAGCCCACCTGCTCAGCAGCACATCCCTCCCATCCCTCTGAGCTCCACCCAGGGCACGGAAGGAGCTGCTGGCCCCGCTGCCCAGCACAGGTTTGTCCATCCAGCTCAGCTGCTCCCCAAAGCAGCCCTCGGGCTGATGAATCACAGCTGCAGGAAAAGTTAATGGCTGTAATTACGGTTCTCTCAGAATCTGAAGCACTTGGACCACATGAAAATGTCTTTTACTTCAGCTCTGAAGCTGTGACTCGGCGGTTCCACCTCCCCTTTAGATTTTTCCACTGCAGGACACAGAACAAAGCCCTGATGCACATGGGACCGAGCCCACAGCGTTTGTGTAAACACAACCCGTGTCTGGTTTCACTTAACGATCCACACTGAGCTCTTTGCAAGTGTTGGTGCTGGAAGACAGGGTTTGCCTGGGAGTCCCCAAAGTGTCCTGCTAGGATTGCCTTTGCATGGATGTACAGCTGTCATGTGGAGCAAATCATTATATATTTGTAGTGTGGCATGCACAGATATATGCATATTTACAGATATTTACACTGAAGGCAGCACATCCCTTCCTGCCTACGAGTCATACCACAACACTTAAAGTGATGGGACACAGAGGGATGACAGTGTGGCTTGATAATACAGAAGGAAAGAAAAAGGAAAGATTTGGATTTTTTTTTGCCTTTCACCCAAGACAGGGATCAGGGTAGTTTTCTGACTCTTATGACCTAAAAATTTCTGTTTGGGGAGAAAATTATCACAGAAAATTCCTATAGGTCTATGTAAGGATTCAAACTAGAATTCAAACTAGAGTTCCAAGTAGCTCTTGGAGTTGTCTGCATGGATCCCTCCTACAGGACAGTGAATCAAGACTTTATCGGCTCAGACAACTGATCAAGAGAGCAGCTATCACAAAACCTGAATATTTGATATGTAAACCTGCTCCTTAAAAAAAAATCCTTGAAAACAAATGCTATTCAGAATATTTGTCCTAATTTAAAAGTATCTTGAACAAACAAAATCTGCTCCTTTAAAAAAAAAACTCTGTGAATCTTTGAAAATAAATGCTATTCAGAACATTTGTCCTAATTTAAAAGTATCTTGGACAAATGCTTCAATTGATGATTTATGCTGTAAGACTGTATTTATAGAAAAAAAAATTCAAAGCTTGCAGCATTCCTTGAGTAAAATATAAAGAAGAAAGAAGCTAAAGAAGTATCAACATCTCCTTCAGAGGAGCTAAATATAAGAGTTGCAGAGTGAGTTCCCAAAGCCCAGGCAGGCTCTGGCTATGTGGGAAAACAAATCAAAGCCTGGTGCCATCTCTAATGGGAAACAGAGAGGCAACCTCACCACAGCCTCAGAGAAATACACAGGCACATTTTCAAAAACTAAATAGGGCATTTAACAACAAACAAAAACACAGAGCTGGGGCTCCACTTGAAAACCACATTGGCAGAGAAAGATGAGAAAAGTTCTCTTAAATGGGTTGAAATTCCTTCTTGTGCTCCTTGCCAGTAATGTTCATACCCAGCATGGCATCTGAGCACAGCTATTGCTAATTTACCACAGGATTTAGAAATGCTGGACATTGCACTGCCATGCTGTGGCCCAGAGCAGGCATCTCACCTTTGCTGGTGTTGTTAAGATAAAATAATCAGCTAAAGAAACCAGATTGTGTCCCCTAGAACACTTCAAAAAGAGTCATGGCCAGTGAATGAAAACATTCTTTTGCAAGCTTTACAAAGTATTTGTACAGTTATTAGGAACAGCAATAAAAAGTCAAAGCTCAATGGAGCCACAGATTTCATTATTCTCTTTCATAATTCTTTTATTTTAAGCTACTATTTCTGACATAAGCACTGCAGAAGGTCAGAGTCTTATATTTTTCCTAAAGTCTCTACTAGAAAGTGTGAAAAGAGGTCTTAGGGGACCAGAATATTACACAAGATTTGGAAAAAGAATAAAGAAAGAAATGCAGCATCCTTAGGGACTGAATTTAAAGCTCCACACTTTCCTGTAAAACACATTCCTTGCCTGACTCGAGCAAATATTTCCATGCAGGAGCCACATTCCTGTTTTCTCTGTGTAAATTCTGTCTCCTATGAACATGGAGAGCCCCAAGAGCTGGCCCAGCCAGGAATGCTGCCCCAGTGATGCATTTGAAATTAAGAAACCATGACTGGGAGAAAATCTTCATTAGAAGGTACTGACAGATTTAATATAAACTCAGATTTGATATAAACTCATAAGTGTTTGGAGAAAAATATTTTAAAAAAGTAAAATTGCAAAAGGTTTTTGCTAATTAACTCTAAAGCCATGGACACCATCCCTCCTCAATTCCAGGGCAGATCACACAAACATCACACCTCAAAAATATTGAGGTGACATCCTTGAGCAGTGAAATTTCACTCCTGAATTCTGTCACTCATGGTTTTGACCAGATTCTGACAGACCAGTGTAAATACATTAAAAAAAAAACCAACCCAAAAAACTAAATCATGCAAAAAGTAAGAAAAATCCACTCCCCAGGCATTCTTGCTCAAGTTTGGCTTTGCTGGAGGCAAAGGCCCAAAATTGCTTTGCTCTACCTAAACCAAATCCCAAAAATATGTTTTCACCACAAAAACCACTAGTAGAAAATAGTTTTTACATACAACTCCACATAACTGATTAGAAGGAAACTACACTTTGTTTGAAAGAGAAGAAAGCCACTACACACAAAGCAAAAAGCAGTTAAGACCAAAGGAAATAGAGACATTTCCCAAAGAACTGATTCCAGGTGCACGAAGCAGAATGATAAAAAATGATAATAAAATTATTATAAAAATGATAATAAAATGATGCTAAAATGATAAAAAAATGAAGATAAAAATGCCAAGTGTTATTCAAAGATCCATGAGGACCCCCCAAAGTGTCAGTGACTGACTGCATGACACACAAGGGGAGCTAAAGAGCCTCTGAGGTGATTTATAACCCCACAGTTTAACCATTTCTACTCCTGCACTTACCCAGCTCTGGGACACCTTGAATTCAAGGGAATAACTTGAATTCAACAGCAATAACACTGGTTTTAACCCCTCCCTTCCAATTCTTTTGCTCCACAAAATCTCCTCTGCACAGCTCCAGAACAGAGAAAATGAAAGCTGATGTTGTTGTTTGGTGTGTTTATGTAAGAGTCACAGAGACTCCAGTCCCTTTCAGCATTTTATAATTTTGCAAGAAAGCCTCTGCTTTAAATGCTGCTTTTATTTTCCAGGGACTTTTAGTGAAACACACAAAAAATCTATTCTTTCAACTCCTGTAAGAAGACAGTCTTGGGGCCCTGTCGTTTTTGCTGTGTGAAATCAGCAGGCCCACATTGACAGAAACCCCACACATTCTTACCAGCTGTCAGGATGGTTTTAGCACTCTGCACTACACTGGAGGATCTCACAATTGCTGAAATGCCTGCAGAGGGAAAAGCACACAGATGTTACCCATCCAGCACTTGTGTGGGGATTCTTTTCCCCTCCACCATGCACAAGTTAAATATTGTTCCATTTATACAATCAAGCCAGCCTGAAAGTAAAACATACACTGAGAAAATTTGGGTTTGCTCTGCTTTTTCATACTAATTAAAAGTGTTCCCTAAACTATTTTATTTTATGTGTAACATACAGAAAAAATCCCAAATCAGTATTAAAACAGACAACAAGCAGTAGGAATTGATCAAACCCATTTATTTAGTGTTCTCATTAGCTCTCTGCTAAGATGATTAACCACGAAGGATTCAGAGTTGTTTCATCTAAGTGCTGGTAAATTAACATTCTAGAGCAGAACAAATGATCCTCCCTGTTTACTTCAACATGAAATTGGGATTTGGCACTTCTCTGACCAAGCAGAGATACCTCTATGGTGCAGCTCTTCCCTGGCTTTCCTAAATTACAGCTGCTGGAGATAAGGCTTGTTTTCCACTTTGCACTGTGGCACATTCAGTTGTCATTGTCCAGGGGTTCTTAACAGAACAGTGTAAAAAAATCTTAATTTTTTTTCAGAACTATGAAGTTATATTTGTTCAAACTCATATAAAAGCATACTGATAGGTACAAAACTACTCACATGACTAAATACTTGAAAGAAATGCAGAGCTGCAGCAGCCTCAGAGCTAATCTTCCAAACTGACACATTCTGCATTGACCATAGGATATAATTTCAAATATTATTAAATCCTGCTTCCATACTGAAGAACAAAGCTTAGCACAATCCATGTGTAAGTAAGGATACAATATTCCACTGTAAAATCATTTGAGGGGTAGGAATAGGGAAGAGAAAGGAATTGTGTTGATGCAGCAGAGTATCTTGGGACAACACAATCCAACTTGAGTAATCAGCTCTGTCTTGTAGGATTCCCAAATGGCTTGGCCTGGCCTTTACCCAGACTGATAAATTAGGAAAATGCTTTGGTCACAAAAGTGAAAGAATATCTTGATGTGTTCTCCTAAGAGTTTAAAGTGCAGGGCTGAGAAGATGTGTCCAGTCTGCTACAGAAATACAAGCACAGCACCATCAGAGCTCTGTGTGCAGCTCAAACACTGCTCCTGCTCCCAGACCCAGCTTTCAGCCCTTTCTGCTCCAGCCCAGCCCAAGAAAAGCTGAACAGCTCCATGTCCAGGTGCAGCTCATCCCAGGCTGTCCATGGAGAACTGCAGCACCCAGGAGCTTTACTTGCCCCACAGAAATCAGGCTGAGAGCTCCCTCAACTCCCTGGTTAGTGTCCAGTGGCTCCCAGGTTTCTTGGGAATTTTTGCTGTGCTCAGGGAGCTTGCAGAATTTACAACCTGAAACAGAAAATGTGCCAGGTTCTTCAAATGCACAAAGGACCCCAAGTACTAAACTTTTTCATTTTCCTGCAGTGTAGCAGAGCACTGGTGTCTGTAGCATCAGCTTTAACTTGCTCATATGACATAATGGTGCCTCAGAGCAGTTGTGCTGATGAGAAGCACCTCAGCCTTTTCCCTCCAGCTGGAGCTCTCTGCCAGGGCTCACATGTCTGGGCTAACCACCATGACTGCCAAGGGAAATGTCAGCAAGTCAGAAAATTACCTCAGCCTTGCAATCTCTGACTGGGAGGATAGAAAGCTCAGTATTTTGATGAAGTTTTGCCTGAAAATGGAAGCACCAGAGTTAGGTGATCTAAGCAGGCCACACTATTATCCCTTAAATTCTGCCTCTTTCAGGATCCAAACCAAAACACATCTTTCTGTATGTATCAATGCTATTGATAATATTTTAGATAACCTGTCTGCAATCATATCCAAACTCAGGCTTTCAGGAATGTATTTCATGATTATCTCCTGGATTTTTTTCACCCTTCTCTTTAACTCGCCCTTCTCTTTAACCCACCTGAAACAGGAGAACATATACAATAGACCTGTGTATCTATCATGTCTTAAAGGAGATTACAGACACCTACCTTGATGCACCAGATATCCACAGTCAGGGTCATGGGCAACTTGCAGTAAAATTTCTTCCACGTCTCTGTTCTTTCCAGGAGGGTTTACCAGAGCAGTTATCTTTTGTTGCAGAGTCTTTGGCAAAGCCATAAGTTGTGTAAACTGACCTTCTGGACTTTTATCAATCTGAATGTAATAAAAGTAAGACATTAAAAACATTCAGTTCTCTTTTTTTTTTTTAAGAAGTTAGAAAATTGACCTCTGATAAATCTCACAGAACCCGATCCATTTCACTAGAAAAGGTCCTTGACAATGGTAATAAAAACTTCCCAAGAACAGGGAAATGCAGCATCTCAGTTTTCAACTTGAAGAATGAGTCAGTGCAAGGGTTTTTATTCAAAGGAAGACACACATGATCTTGCTGTGTCTGCAAGTAAATGTTCATTGAAACTGTATCATTTCTGTTGTATACAATTTCCTCTAGAAACATAAGTACAGGACAATAAAAAAAAGCTCCCCAGAGACCCCTCAGCTGAGTTTCTTCTGCCTGAACATAATCAAACTGCAGACACACACACACTTCAAGTTTAGCTAGAAAACCATTTTCTCTGCTTTAAACTTCAAACCACATCTGGTTTGTATAATTTGAAGAAAACATTCATCCCACATTTTGCAATCTAAAACAGAAATCCAAGGAGCCTTTTTTGAATACAATGATACCAACGTGCAGGCCTGGACAGATTTCTCCAAAATGCAATGCACGATGGGGCAGAGCTCTCCAAAAGAGGAGGAAAATCTGAAGAGCTCCATTCCTCCCACACAAGGTTTTAGCCACTTCATGGAGACATCAGACAGGAGTCTGATTGCCCTCTCCACTCCCTTTTGCCAGTGTGGAGAAAATGATCTCCAGATGAGTCAGCCACAACTGCAGAGGCAGCGAGAGGGAGCAGCTCTGAGCTCTGTGTGGGAGGAATCTGTGCCTCAACCAGAGCTCAGGGCTGGGCTCTGCCTCCCCTGCTGCTGAGGGACCCCTGAGGAAGGAATTCTCTCTGTAGCTCTGCATCTCCTGGAGAAGGGGTTCCATTCTGTTAACTGCACCCCCAGCAGCACTCAGCCACCCCAGGCTGGGCAGGAACTGCCAGTAAGCACAGGAAGGTGTGAGCAATAAAGTATTAAACACTTGCTTGATTAAATGCCCTCATTTTGCTGTTGATTTGAAGCAGTCTTGATGACTGTTATGGGATTGTGGAGAGATTTATTATCCAGCAATAAATTTGCAGTATGCTACCAGAATTTGTTTACAGGATTTTTTTCTTGAAAGAAGCATTACTAATTCTTTCCCAAATTCATTTAAATATTGCTTCCACCAAACTGTTCACAAGCAATAAGAAAACATGGAGACAGCTGCAGGATAATACAGGTTTGCCTGTATTTTACCCCAAAGCATTGCAGTGAAATTGTTTACTGCACTCAAAACTGCAATTAAATGAATTTCTAACAAAGACACATCCTAAAAGGTGGCATTTGGGACAGAATTACCAAGGCTTGAGGATAAAGAGAAGCCCACATCCATGAGACAAGTGGTGCTATTTGTGACTTCACCATGAAGTTTATATCCCACTTGAATATTACAAAAGGGAAAATTGCTACTGACTGTGGCATCTCTCCCCTAACTGCAATGTTACACCAGAAAAATGGAATTCAAGACATTGATCGCTTTGGATTTCCCAAAAAAGTGACGGAAAGATGGTTTTGTATGGGTATTAATGCAAGAATTTCAGTTGGATTTAGTAAGGTGATCTTCATAGCTGGAACTTGAGGAGGTTTTTTGTGAGATGCAGTTTTTGATTGCAGAGAGTTGCACCTCTGAGTTACAGCCTCATCCCTCTAACACAAACCATCTGTTGATTCCTCACTTCCTAGCCTGTCATTTCCATGTGGAATCCATTAGAACACACGTTTTACTGCTCTGGTTCCCTTGCTGGGGTCTATTCTGTGCTCGTACTCAGAGAAAATGAGCAGTAGCTCCTCCATATGAAAAACCTGGTATTTAAGGCAAGTCTGCTGGCTGCAGAATTAACCAAACAACAGAAACACAACAAACAGCAAGCACAGAGCCTACAACTGCTCTCCTGGTGCATGGCATAATCCCTGCCTTCTGTCAGTGCTGAAGCACTTGTTTGAAAGCTGTTTAAAGGAGAACACTTGCCTCGAGCCTCCCCAGCTGGTGCTTGTACACCACTTGAGGGCAGCCTTGGAGTATGGTACTGTACAGCTTCTGGAAATGGGCAATGTTGGGCTTCACTATGTTCTGCACTTTGAATCTGTCTTCTCCTATTATCATTCTGAAATCCCCTAGGCAGGAAAAGAGAGAGTTAAGCCATTAGGAAAACCCCAAAAACATGAAGGAGAGTATAGTAGAAATCAACATACTACAGAGCTGTCATCTAAATCTCTACTCTCCAATATTATGTATGCCAATATAATACACAATAATCATCTTCTAAGAGTCAAAAAAACTATTCAAGCATAGAAAAATGTCCTTGAAGGCACATTTTGTTATGTAGCCTCCGATACAATGTCATCAGCCTACCTGTCCACATCTTCACATGGAAACAAAATAATTCCAGCTGCCAAGTAACATTACAGTCTTTGCAAACATAACCTCAGTCTCAACAATTACTAACAAATTGCCCAGTCCTCATACTCTGTTTCCACAAGCAAATGAGTTTAAATTTTCCAATTTGAGAGGTAATAATTTGCATTGTTTCTGCACTCTAAGGGCAGTACCTGGAGTTCAGCTAACAGCAGTCACTGTAAGATCACTGGATCACTTTTTCTCTTAGCCATGTATTGTGTCAGTAGTTCCAAAAAGCAATTCCTTTTAACACCACTGTTACATTACTGGCCTTTACAGTTTCTTTTCAGATCCATGACTGAGAAGTTTCAAAGAGAACAAATGAAAAGCCAGTCAGTCTGTATGAAAGCATTCCACTACCTCTGTTAGGTACCAGCCTGGCTGCTTGCTGGGTTTCCAGCCAGGAGTTGGATGCTCAGTGTAGCTTGTATCAACAACCAGAATTCTGAATCAATTCTTTTTCCCACTTCCCACATTCAGGAGATAAATGTTGTTGAAAGGTGCCAACTTGCTAGCCTTCCTTAGTTTATTTCAGTTTATGCCGAGCCACAAAACAAACACTTCGCATATAAATGGTACTGACTCAGTGCTCTCAAAAAATGCAGGAGAAAATAAAAGATAAACATTTTCTAAATTAAAGCATTAGCAACTCTTCTCAGCAGTCTCCAAGGAGACTGACTAGAGTAACACATAAAATCAATTTTGTCTACTAGTACAGCCTCTGAAAGACTTAACGAAATGGCAGCAAAATAAATATCCACAAGCAGCCTTTTCCTTGTACACTCCCAGCTGGGAGCTGTGCTGCTTCAGCTTTGCTCACACAGCACAGCCAGTCTCAGCATTTTACTGATTTTTGTTTAATTGTACTGTTCCAAAGAGTAAATAAAAAGCATCTTGGTCAGTGGTGCCCAGCAAGAATCCAGAGCCAGTGCTGGGCAGGTTTCAGGTGGGCAGATGAGCACTGAACATCCCTGGCTGGCAATCCCACTGTCAGCACCCTCCCTCCTGGTGCTTTAGAACAGGCAACACTTCAGGAGAGAACTGCTATGGAGAAGCAAGCTGCAATCTGAACTGCCCTGGGAAGTGTTACATAAAACAGTGACACTCCTCAGTACAGCCAAGCTGTAGCTTAGACCCCCCTGTGCTCCCTTTAAAAGCCAAAACTGCATTTCTGTATGAGCCAAGGAAGTGCTGTGTAAAGCACAACTCCAACCAAGCTCCTTCATAGTAATTCCAGTAAGGATGTCAACATTTAAAAAGCACTGCTGAGTTAAACTGTAACAATTACATCTTGTATTGAAAGACCATTTCCAGCAGTTTTTTCAATATTTTTCCTTACCAATTTCCTAAAAAAAAGAAACTCAACAAATACCAACCAGGAGCGTTAAATGTAAATCAAAGAATCATAATCAGGATCTTTTAAGTTAACTAAGTAAGAGCCTTAAACACGGCACACTCAAAAAGAGATGACAAGCTATGAGTCACACTATCAGATGACTCAACACTGCACTGAGCGCAAGGAAGAAATTTTTTCCCAAGGTTTTGAAACATTCCACCAAAACACAATCCATGCAAACAGGAGAGAACCCCCATTATTTCATCATATCCAATCACTCACACTGAGCAGCTCATAAACCAAGCAGGTACAGGCAGCGTTGCTGAGGCAGCTGCACCTATTTCCTGTGAATAAACCCAATTACTGGAGCTGTTACATAACCACATTCAGGGAGAATTCTTGGTGCATGCAACACTGCAGGCCCAAAGCAAGAAGGGGGATGACTGATCACACATGAGACTCCAACTGCAGCTCTTCTCAGCCACCTGAGACCCCCACACTCACCAGAGTAGGAAAGCCCAGCAATCTGCAGGTAAAGGTCCTCTTCAGAGAAGCTCTCTGGCAGCATAAGGAAGGATGCTATCACTGCACTCTTCAGGTTGCTGACAAGAGCAGCTTGCAGCCTGCTGTTCTCATTCTGGGCCAGGATTTTCACCTGGAAAAGCAGAGCCATTTGGAAGCAAGATCTCAGCAAAGTGCTACTGGAGCTGGAGCTAGAAATGTTATTTATTTTTCATGCCAGGTTCAGTAAGAAATTAATTTAAGAGTAGACCTTACTAGCATGGTACAACAAGTACTAGAGTGTCCCCACCATGTGAGAGAAAAGAATGTGATTTTAAGAATTAACACTCTGCTAGAAAAAGCTGTTTTCACACACTGGCTTGGAAGTGCTATATGCACCAGACATGAACTAATCTCTGAAGAGCTAGTCACCTTTTCATACTTGTGAATTTAAGATTAATCAGAACAGGAAATATGAATGCATCAACAGATGTGTGATTGTGCAGTAAGAAAAAAGACTATACTAAAAGAGAACAGAACACCAGACAGAATTAAGTTTTCTTATTCATCTTCATGCCTTTTTATTTTTTTAATAGAGGACTCCCCTATCAAATGCTTCAAGCAGTTTCTCAGCCAGGGGCTGTCCTAGAGGAAGCAGGGTTTTATTTTTGCACTTTGCATGAGCAGAATGTGAACTCGAGGGGATCTTCACTTACCCATGAGGAGCAGATCACTTGAACGCCTCTACCTGCCACTAGAAGTTATTATTTTTAGGAAACATTGAAACTGTTCAAGACTAACTAGAGAATCCAATCACCTAGGGTATGGAAATCCACTGGAATAAAAAGCAGGTCTTTGGTAAGAACTGAAGACAGAAACACTGGCAGATGAAGGGAAGCTGGTTTGGGAGATGGATAACTGTGCACTTCCAGAAACACCTCCCCTAGGAATCTCTGCTTGCTGGGAGTTTGTCTTTTTCAAGTGTTCTGGTTAAGCAATCCTGTCTTGCTTATAAAAGGCAGCTTTTTAATATTTGTCTATTCTACCCCACCTTTGTGAACGAAGGTAGTACTGTTGATTTTTCTCAAATCTCATCAAGCAATTCGCTTAGATGTACATTCCTAACTCGTTGCTACAGGGAAATCTAAGGGAAGGCAGAATAGAAAAATCTGTGGTGGCACCCCAAGCAGTCACACAGGTGACTGCAATACCTTAGGATTGCCATGGAAACATCAGCAAGTTATGGTCATGTTAAGGACACCACAGTTAGAGCCTTTTAAAACATAAAACTCAGCAGAGATGCTATTCCTCCTCAGGGAAGACACCAGCCTTGCCTTAGAGAAGCAAAAGGAATAACCTTCTCCTTTTCTAAAAATCCCCCCTAATACAAAGCAGGATTTTTTTGGAAAGAAAATAAAACAGTAGGCTTCAAAATGTGAATGCCTGAAACACTGATAGCATTTATGAACACACTTTCAATGGTTTAGAGAGCTGCAAATCTCCTAGGAAGTCAGAGTGCAATGGTTATCCCCCAGGTAAAACATAAATGTTGATTCTTGGGGTAAATCTGACAGAGCACCACAGTGAAGGAAGGCTTTTTCACAGTACAGAGAATTTATATTCACTGTACCATGCCACAAATCAAAGCAGCAGCAAAGGCAGTTCCACTGAAAACAGCTATTCACTATTCACTGTTGAAGTGCCATCCAGAATTCTCCCTTCAGTTATCTTTCTCAATGGATTAAGTTTCATCCTTTACAAAGATAACAGCTGCTCTAACCTGGATCATGCTGTAACACATCTCTGGAGATAAAGCCAGCACTCTGAGACAATCTATTCAAACTTTCACTCCAAGTTTTTTAGCTTAAGCATAATTAACTTCTCTTCCAAGACCTGAAGAGAGTTCTCCTCCAATTCCCCCTTCCCCTTGTAACAATTTTTCCCTTAGCACTGCTGCCACCTGCTGAAAGCACAACGAGGCAGGCACAAGGGGGAAAGCAAAGATTATTTTTTATGGTCCAAATATGGAGGAGAAAAACCAACCTGCAGAACCCATGGTTCATTCAATTATGAACCAGACAGTAACTGTACAGCAAAGCTGCTTTCATCTTAAAGATTTCCATTCTTTAGCTGTGTTAAATTTTGGCCACCCCTATAATCTGTTATAAAAGGCAAATAATATGTTTAACATTAAAGGGACTTGGCATTAATAGAGTCATTCAAGATTTACTACAGGCAGAAGACTGTTATTAATATACTCCCCTTTAGGGGTTCTTTTTCCACAGAACATCATTAGGAACTCCATTTCACCTCCTCTCTGAGAGATTATCCCTCTGGGGCTACATCCCTACATCAGGGCAGATTATTTGAGCACAGATCCCTGACAGATAAAGTTCAAACCCCAAGTGATTCTTTTCCAGCCCTGTAATTTCCTACATTTCCAGAGAGAAAACAGCAGTTACCGGCTTCTGCAGGCGCCCAGCCACATAGAGAGTTTTCCAGTGAAACAAATCCTCAATCAGGGCATCAGTGCTAATTACTCCATATTTTATCATCTGCAAAAAACAAAGCAAAATAGAGGCTTTTGAAAAAACTTATACCTGCACTG
>NW_005054650.1:60181-62304 GCF_000277835.1 Geospiza fortis | reverse complement strand
AACTGTCCTTAATCCTAAGGCACACAGACCTCCAATAAAAAACTGGAAAACATTTTTATGTTTTAATTAACACACAAGGTAAAAGAAAAATCTCCCTCCTATTGACATTCCAACTTCTTCAGAGAGAAAATGGAATGCATGAAACTAAGATCCTTTCTAGAATCAAAGCTGCAATAAAGTCAGCAGCCAAATATTACAAAAACTGGAATAATCCAGATTAGCCTTTATGATATCAAAAATATCATTAAAATTTATATTTATTAAAAATATTTTGAAATACTCAAGCAATAATTTGTCAGTCTTATATCCTGTTATTGGGAGGTGGGGTGTGTTTTAAGGAGTTTTTTCTTTTGCTCTTTTTCTTTAAGAAAAAAAAATTGTGATTTTGCAGCTTATTTTATGTAACTGGACTTTCCACAGTTTGTTACCAACCTGCAGTAGCTGAATTTCCAAAGATTATCACCACAGCAAGGCAGGCAGCTCCAGAATTTCTGGATACCAAAGGACCACAGGCTGTGATATGACTGAGTCATTAGAACATAAGAGCAGGGCATGAAGAGCCAGGAACACAATGTCATGGCAAACACCACTGGTCCTTCAAATGAAATCCCAAATCCCTTTTTACATCAAAATAAGGTTTAAACCCCAAAATCTCATAGAGTGACAAGAACAGCCAGACTGACAGTGTTTCCCTCACTCCTTCTTACCAACCACACAGGTGCAGGAACAGGACTGCTGGACAAGAACCACTCACCAGAATTACTGATTACACCCAAGCCTCACAGGTCAGGATATGAAGCACTAAATAACACAAATGTCAATTCCAACTCGCTGTTGTAACTTGCATTTTATATCCAACAGCCCACTTTGCTGTTACTACATGGTCAACTGCTGAAATGAAGCACTACCAAAAGTGGCAGACAGAAAGCAATAAGGAATATAATTCCAGTGCCTGAAATGCTTTACCTCTAAGTTCCAAACACTGCTCACACTTCTAAGGTGCAAGACAGGCTGCTCCATTTGCTTTTTAATTAAAATGCTGTTAGTGAAGCAGTTTGAGACATAAATATTGAAGATACCACGAGTTAATCTACAATTACAATCTGCAATATTTGCTTCCTGAAATCTGCTTTAAGCTAATCATTTTAATACTTCACAGACATAAATATTTGACTTCATTCACTCAGACTGCTTGTACTTACCCTGCCATTGCATGGCACTAAGGTGTTGTAGTAAATTCCTGCTCCATATCCCTGTATGGTACTTATCTTTTTGGGCCCAAAAAATTTAAGGAAGGAATAATGACTCCTGTTCTTTGACAAGTTTGTCATATGCCAGGTCACAGCATCATCAACAGCAAACACGAAGTCCAGCATATTTGTCTGAGGATGACAAGAGAAGTGGTGGGGTTTAAATGTCAAGAAGAACCTATGTTATCATGATAATTTAAGATATGCACAGTATCAAATGTCCAGCTAAATATTTTTCAGGAGTAAAAAAATAAAAATAAAACCCAAACCACAAGCATTAATGTCAGATACATTTCAAAAGTTCCAGTGAAGTTGTATGTTTATTGTCAAGTATATCAGACAGTCCAAAATTTTCCTGTCCTGGCCCATACCAAATTTCAACCCTTCAGAACAGGGGAGCAGGTGTGAGATGTTCACCACCCTAACCACAGCTCAGTGGAACAGTCCACAGTGCTAACGAACAGCACTTTTTGGCCATGAATGGGGGAATGTGGGCAGATAAAGGCACCACCCGAGAGCTGGCAGCAAGGAACTGCATTTCTAGGATATTCCTTTGTAGTGTATTCCTTTGCTTTTCTCAACAAAACCCAAAAAATAAAAATTCTTTCCAAGCTGTTGGCCCTCAGAAGATGAGGAAGCTCCTCAGACTGCCATTTCAGTGCGGCAATAGATTTGAAATTCCCCTCATACGGTGCACAGCAGTTGGACGAGATGCAGTAACTCTAAAAGCAGAGATAAACAACCTGGCACACAAATTCGATACATACCGGGCTGAGAGGGACCCCGAGCCCCCACAATGCCAGCCCCACTGCCGGGACCGCCCTGGGCTCGGCCCGGACACCCACCCCTCGCCATTCCCTGGCGTTTGGGATC
>NW_005054650.1:26856-59953 GCF_000277835.1 Geospiza fortis | reverse complement strand
CGGTCGGGGGAAGCTCGCGGGGACTCGCTCCGCGTCCCGTTCGTGCTCAGCGTCCCCTCGGTGCTCAGCGTCCCCTCGGTGCTCCACTCATGTTACCCTCAATGCTCAGTGTCCCCTCATTGCCCTCTCACTGTCCCCTCAGCGTCCCCTCAGTGCCCAGTATCCCCTCGGCGCTCCACTCAGCATACCCTCAGTGCTTCCCTCAGGGTCTTCTTTGTGCTCCACTCAGTGTCCCCTCATTGCCCCCTCATTGTCCCCTCAGTGCTCCTCTCAGTGTCCCCTCAGTGCTCCACTCAGGCTCCCCTCAGCGCTGGCCTCAGGGTCCCCTCATGGTCCCTTCAGGCTTCCCTGATGGTCTCCTCAGTGCTCCTCACAGAGTACCCCCAGGGTCCCCTCACTGTCCCCTCATGGACTCTTTAGGCTTCCCTCATGGTCCCCTCAGGGTCCATTCAGGTTTCCCTGAGGGTCCTCGCAGTGTTCCTCATGGGGTACCCCCTGCATCCCCTCAGGGTCCCTCACTGTCTCTTCATGGCTCCTTCAGGCTTCTCTGAAGATCCTCTCACTGTCCCCTCAGGGTCCCCTCACTATCCATTTATGGTTCCTTCAGCTTCTCTGATAGTCCTTTCACTGTCCCCTCAGGGTCCCCTCACTGTCCCCTCATGGGCCCCTCAGTGCTCCCCACAGGGTACCCCAAATGTCCCCTCATTTTCCCCTCACAGTCCCTTCAGGCTTCTTTGAAGGTCCCCTCACTGTCCCTTCATGGCCTCTTCAGGCTTCCCTGAAGGTTCCCTCACTGTCCCCTCACAGTCCCTTCAGGCTTCCCTGAATGTCCCCTCACTGTCCCCTCAGGGTTCCCCTGAGCTGTGCTGTCCCACCAAACCAAGCACAGTGAGGTGATGCTCACCATGTGTGCCTAGCATTTAGTCTTCCCTCCACCGCTGCTTCATCTTAATTTTTTTAGGTCATCACAATTCTGCACCCGTTCTTCGATTGTTTTTCCTCCTCTTTCTTTTTATTTTATTATTTTTTTTTAATTCATATTTCATTCTCTTCCGAGGCTTTCCTCAGGACTTGTTGCCGGCGTTCCAGTTCTTCACACATCCCCCGGGGAACAAAAACACAAACCCACAGCATTTAATCATCGTGGCTGTGCTCAGGGCTGTCTCACGCTCTCCTCGTGCTGAGCCTGCCTTGGTTTGAACGTTCAAGTCCTACACAATAAATCTGTCTGGGCTCTGTGTGAGTGCTAAATGTATAAATGGGCCTCATGAAATTGAAGCGTGTCTTGTTCCCTCATGATTTTACACTTCCCTGCATCTGGTACCCAAAAATCACATTTTATCTTCCTGTGGTTTATGGATTTCAAAATTCTCTACCTGAGGTCTGAGGGAAGGCTGGCAGTCAGAGATAAATTTATGCTCTCACTAAATTCCAAACACAGTAAGATTTGTAGACATCATTGGGCTCATAGTATCTGATGAAAACAAATTTCATTGATATGAAATGTTCTGTAACTTTGTTACACCCAAGAAAGTTTGATATCCACAGCTAAGTCACCATCTGTACAATTATTATTCTGAAGACAGATAAACATATGATAAATGTGGGAATTTTGGGAGAGAGTGCCTGAAGGAAGACAACAATCCTGTACTAGCAAACAATGTAAAACTTTAATGATGTGAGGCAGGTTCCACCATAAAACTGCACCAGAGCTCTACTTTTTCTGAGTTTTCTACATCAAATGATGCAGCCAGAGAGACCCTTCTGAATATTCACTTTCAGAGGAGAAATAGCATGCTAGGAGGAATGTATTTATATTAGAAATAACCACATTATAGCTAATGAATTTTTATTATTCTGAATAATAAGGTCCCAAAGGTGCAATTATGGCTGGGGTTTGGAGACTTTTGTTCTCCCCCAGGATTGTGATTCAGTGCCCAGTAATGTCTCTGAACTGATTTAACCGCTCATAAGTCAGATCATGGACCTTGTTCTTTCTTTAGTAAAAGTATTTTAGTTATTAAAGGTATTAATAACACATTGATATTAAATGCTACATCAATATATATTACCTATAATTAATAATTATTATTTAAATACTTCATGGCACACAATATAAAAAACAGCAGACTTGTTCAGCTTACATTTTAAGTTTTTTCCTGTTTCTTAGGTTAGCCAAAGATTTTGCATTACTTTTTACAGAATGATCTAACTTTACAGAAACATTTTGGTGACATAAGTAACTGGTATGGCTTGACTGGTTCTTTTTGGCTGGTTATTTAGAAAACTTCATTCAAAAACTTTCAAATATCTATACTAACTTACTGGTCAAGTGTGTTTTCTAAATTTTTTCACCTTCTTTGCTGCTATAAAAAAGTCTAATTTTATTAAATCAGAATAGAAGCTGAAGGCCTATATATATATTGTTATGGGTAGTATGGAACTAGAATTCACTCATTCTAATAAATAATAAAAAAGGAGAAGTTTCTTTGAAAATTAACAGGCAGGTAACCTTTCAGAAGGAAGTTATACTGTTGGCTGACATTAAAAATTAAGGTAACAAAGCAAACTTTTGCGAGGGTATGATACCCGGGGCATTTTTCCTTGGATATTTGTATATTAGAGAAAATCTAATATAGATTTTCTATCTATAAAGGGAAGAAGTTGCTCAAATATTGCAGAATAGTCCATCTCCACCTTTACCTTGCCAGCTCAAATTCTCTCCTTGAGGCTTCCAAGGTGGATTTTGTTCAAAAAACTTAAAGGCTCTGTTTTTCAACTTGTTCTTTGCTATTCTTCCTTAGCTGACTTTTCTGTATTTTAAGCTAAATCTAAAGTTTGTTTCTTGCATCTACTGCTGACTTTTAAATTGATTTTTTTTCCAGCAGCACAGGCAGCGTCGAGATGCATTGTCATCAGGGATGAAGCTCAGAGCTCATCTGAAAGTTTATGTAAAGCTCTGTTACGTCTCATACTGATTCTGAACTTGGCCTCTAATCTGTTTTTCAGTGGAAGTTTTGCTGTGCTAACTTTGGTAAGAAAGCCTACAAACACCAGAAGGTCTTCAGTCTGATTTTCACTCTCAGCCAGCACTGCTGATGAAGGGAGCAGTTTTCTCTCCCTGCTTCTATCAGTGTAGGTGTTTGCGTGGCTGCAGATCAGAACAGATTGGGGAATTGATGTGGGATCAAACCAACTGTTTGGGGTGCTTGGGGCTTGTTAAACCAGTCTAGTTTTAACCAGGTCACTGTGTGCTTCACCACACATGCTTGTGTTCGTATAAGCAGGAGAGATGAGATTTCATCTGTTGACAGTGCTGGTTCAAAAGAGAAAAGTACTTGTTTGGGGTTTTTATAACAGAATTTTCGCACTTAAAATCTTGGCTATGATTGAGTCCATGCATTGAAGTTGTGTAAGGAAGGGAACAGCATTCTGCATATTGCACAGTCTTTTGCTTTTATTCATTCCCTTCCAGCCAAGTTCTAAGCTTTTATTCATTCCCTTCCAGCCAAGTAAGTTCTAATACTTACTACAGAGAGCATGACAGAAGCGTGATCTTGAGCCTTTATTTCATTTTTTAGCAATAAAATGCACACTTTGAATAGCCCCCACATCAATGCATGTTTAGGTATTTTTTTTCTGCCTGCCACTCCTGTGCTCTCCAGCTCCTTAGAGGGAAGGAGTCTCACAGAGGTTGACTCTGTTCAGTGTCTGAATATCTCTAAAAAGAGACATTTGCAGCTCACTGTATCTATTGCACAATAGAAAATTCCAGTTTGGGTCTTCACAGAGTTATCTTAATAACAGTATTTTCAATTAAAATAATAGTTTCACTAACCTAATATGGGAATGTGAGTACTCACGGGCTGTCAGTCCATGAGTTGGTGGCAGTCTGGAGCTGGGCTCAGCTTTGCTGTGTGGCTCTCTGTGCAGCTGGGCAATGCTGAGGTTTGGGAGGTGCTGGGTACCTCACTGACGCTGGCTTTGCTGCCCCAGAGTCTGCTTAATCACTTCTTCCTCTGCTCTGGCCTCTGTGGATATTCCTCCAACAAAACTCACAACTTTGTGCCCTTGGGTTTTGCACCAGTGGGGAATCTGTCTTACTTTTCCACAGCACGTGTCTGTTTGGTGGAGGTGGCAGACTCCTGTGAGTGTAGAGCTGTTTCTTTCCTGTAACCGTTAAAAAATTCATTTTCATAAAGTAGTGGCAGCATCTAGAATCAGCAACTCATGTTGTTTGTTTGAAATTTCTGTGATTGCACTATTTGAAATTCTCCATCACTCCATCTTTTATTTATTTAAAGCATGGGTTCTGGTAATTGTTGCTGGTGCAGCTGCACACACATCTGACTTGGATTGCTGTTTTTATATGCTAACAATGAAACACCACCAGGTGTCCTCTGTTTCTCTACCAGATCTGAATTACCTCCTGGAGATCCTGCTCTGGATTGGAAAATACTAATTTTAAACAAACCTCAGGGGTGAGGGGTGGCACACAAGCCTTTTCCTCAGCTTTGAAGAGGTTGTGGTGTGCAGCCACTTGGGAGCGTTAGGGGACTTGCACTGCATGTTACATTTTGGTAGCACAGCTTTCCCCCTGGCCCCCACAAACTTATTTGTGACCCCATGGCTCATCAGTTTCCAAGGGATCCTTTTCCAGCAAGCACAGAGAGGTAGCTGGCTATTTCCAGTGTCTGTTCCAGCAAGGACAGGGAAGTAGCTGGCTATTTCCAGTGTCTGTTCCAGCAAGGACAGAGAAGTAGCTGGCTATTTCCAGCGCCTGTTCCAGACCTGTTGCTGAAAGCACCTCAGCCATCACCACACACAAGCTCATCCTGCTCTTACCAAGAGTTTATTAGCAGGAGCAGTTAGTATCAATCTACAAATGGATTCTTGCTAGAATAGCTGTCAAGATAATTGAAATAAAAATGAGCATAGAAGTTGGTAAATACTGAAATTTGTGTGTTTTCTTCTTGCCTTGGTCCTGTCTCCTTGCTTGTTCTAGTCAGGAAGGGATTTCTGTGACAGACTGGCAATGTGTGAGAGAACATATTTTTACACAGCAACACATCCTTCTGTGGGATGCAGTGAAGCACTGGGAGATGAAAATCGTGCTGTGTCCTTCAGGTGGTGCACTACAGGCTGTTCCATCCTGGACCAGGGAGATTTATTTTGTCCGCAGCAACTCCTGAGCTCAGGAAAATGACCTCTCTGGATGGGAGCAGATGGAATCCACCAGGAGCTGGAAGCTCCTTTTTTGCAGAAGTGATCAATAGCACTCATTCTTCTTCCTGAATGCCTTAAACCAGTATCCCACCTCCCAGCTTTTAGGGAAGTTACACCTTATTTTGGATAAGAGATAAGAAAAAAAGGCACATTTTATGTTTTTTCCCTTCTCTGTGGAGACATCAAACAGCAGCAAATGAGGGTGTTCCCTTATCAGATGGAACAAATAGAAGCTGTAAGTTATCCCCAGTTCAATACTTTCTATTTCAGCTCTGTACTCCTGAATTATTCACAGCCCTGGCTCTGGAATGGTAACAGAGCTCCAGCTGCATTCCCAGCAGCATTAACCTAGAGCCACAGCAGGTGGTGGCTCTGAGAGGCCAGTGATGACAGCAGCTGGAGGTGACTCCAGAAAGAAATAGTTTCAGTGATGGCACTGTATGGGAATAAATCACACAGCCTCCATTTCCCTCATGGTGGAAAAGCCAATTTTTATTCACATAACTCCTTTTTATGCAGTTTTAGAGACCTTGTATGTTACTACAATTGGCCAGTAGTTTTTTGCCAATTACTTTATTGGTTATTAACAAGTTGTTATTCTGCTTTGATTGGTCACTCAAACCCTTGGTGTGCACGTGCAGGGACAGTTGTTTGTCAGAGATCGTTTTCATTTTTCTATCTGATGCTGTAAAAACAGTTTATACAGGTGTAAGGTGTTTTCCACCCAGGAATAGATTGTTATGTTAATGAGCTGCTCCCACCAGGATTGCTTTCACATGGGAACACATTGCAAAATGCTGGCTTTGACAAGGCCAGCCACTGATTGCAGGGGAGCAGGCTTGATTTTGTGAAGCCTTTATTTATGATTTTTGTACCTCACTGCAACAGCAATGCTTTCAAGGGCACTGACTGTGATAGGATGCTCCCTTACCACCCTTTTTTTTTAAATTTCCATTTTGTGAATATTTCTAAATGTAATTGGGTGATTAACCAGCATGTTTGTTTGTTCCTGTAATACGTGTAGATGGTGAGAAGTCATGTCAAGGATGTTAGGCTGGGGGTGTGATGGTTTGAGTTGCTGAATGATCCCCATGGATTCTGCAGTGGTATTCCTGTGTATTTTAATTGATCAGCTGTTAATTACAGCTTAGCCACATTTGATTGCGAGCTAATTCATCAAAGTGAGATCTTGTAGTTAGCTTGTACAATTTGTGTGTTGGAGGAACTTTATTGGACACCAGCTTGAATTCAAGTGTCTGAATTAAAGTGGATTTAACTGCCTATGTTATTATTAATATGCTAATATACTTGAATCCTAAGGAAGGCAGTTATACAGCTTCAATACAGGACATTATTTATTAGCCTAATAATTGTAGCCAACAAACTGCATATTCTCACCATGATGAGTTACCAATGCAGAATTGAAATTCTGTGCACACATGACAAAGAATGAGAAGGATCATTAAGCAGAATAAACAGCAAGTGACACTGAAAAATACATTACAGTGATATTTTAAGCTAATGCTTGTGTGGGCTGTGCAAAAGCACAAAGAGTTTATCTCCTCCAATCATTTCTGCAGTTCTGCTACTAAACAAGGGGCTTGTTCTGCTGCTTCCCTTTACCTGCCAGGGCTGGGCAAGGCCCTTCAGGCAAGACAGGGAGGGGGAGAAGGTGACAGGGCTGCAAAATGAGATAAAGATGAGGGAAGGTGTTGATCTAGAAAATGGCTGGTGCACACTTGGTAACCATTTCTTCCAAATGTCATTTAAAAAACCTTGCATTTTCATAAAGAGGTTGGTCTTAATCAGGAGTGAGTGTTTGCCCTCCAAAATGTGTTAATTTATGTTCTTTATTCTGTCTAGGTTCTAGTCCAACTGGAGGCACTGTGTTGGTACAAACAACCTCATTCCATAGATGAAAGGAAAAATTGTCATTCTAGTTCCTCATTAATGAAAATATTCACTGGTATTATACTATCAGTGCAATCCTAGCTGCTCTGCCATTACTTAGGCTGATTCATTTGAAACTGTTACAGTGGGAGATGCCATCAATGGAATTCGTATTCTGTGAAAATTGGAGCTTTTAATAGTGAATGCAGTTTGTAATGGCACGGCAATAATGCATGATGATCATGAAAAATGAGAATATGCATCTTTTGACATTTTGCAATCATTTAGAAATGACCATGCTTATCTGCATTTCACATGAACTTTGTTATCTGTAATGAAAATTAAAAATATTTAAAAGGCCATTTTCACGCAGCTAATCAGTTCTATAGGGTTTATGTTTCATTTTTTATTCTTTTCAGACTCCTTCAAGTGCCTGTGTAGTTCTGCCTGAAATGCCTGCAGTCCACATGTGCACTTCACCTGAGCTCTGCTTTTATTTACCTCCCTTTTCTGCATTTAATTGCATAAGGCTTTATTTTCCCTATTTTGGAGAACCTCAGAGGATTTGAACTGCATTGCAGAGCAACAGTTATACACTAAATCTTTTTTGTGGTGAATATTTTTTATTTTGGTCTCCTTTGCAGTTAGAAAATCTTCAAGATGCTGTGTTTAGCAAACATTTCCAAATTTCAGTGTGCTCATAATTGCATAAATGCAAAAGAGAAATCACTGAATGTTAACATCTGTTGAAAAGGTTGCCCTTTCCTTTTATGCAGAGGGTCAAAACCGTTGCAAAAATCCCAGTGATGAGCTTATTTTGCCACAGCTTTGCAAGCTCCCTTGTCTCTGTGTCTTATAGGATATTTTATGTGATCCACAGCTAATACATAAGAAGAATATAGTTAAATTTTGTTAAACTTCTGTAAGAATATAATTTAACTTTTGCTTGGGGTGGTGGAGCTACCTTGCTCTAAGTGTAACAAATTACACTAATTTCATAGTTAATTAGACTCATAAAAAGCATAATAGAGAATGAACATAATTAGTTATTCATAAAGATATCCTATAAGACACGGAAACAAGGCATTTTGCCACAAGCTGTGGCAAAACAATTCCTCATCACTGGGATTTCTGCAAGGGTTTTGAACCTCTGCACAGAAGAAAAGAGCAACCTTTTCAACAGATGTTAAAATTCAACAAGTTCTCTTCTGCATTTATGCGATTATGAGCGCACTGAGGTTTGGAGATGTTTGCTGAACACAGCACCGTGAAGATTTCATAAGTGCAAGGGAGACAAAAAAAAAAAAATATTTGCCACAAATAAAAGATGTAGTGTGTAAGTGCTGCTCTGCAACGCAGTTCAAACCCTCTGAGAGGCCTGGCTTTGCTCATTCCATCACTCCAGTTAATTAGCTGCAAGCAGGTGACACTTCAGTGCTGGAAAAATCCCCTTTATCAGTTATCAAAACTCAATCAGATCGTTGCTATTTTTCTAAAAGTCTCACAGTTCTATTAATCATTGGAATTTATTTGCCTTTTAAAGATATTTAGGATAGAAACAATAGTTTCTACATGCAGACCATGAACACCCCAGTGTGGCCAATAAAGCAGTTTGGTTTTTAGAGCTGTGTAAAGTTTGTTGTTGCCAGAGGGGAAGTTTTTAGATGTTCTCAGCCTTGTTAATACACTGAGATTCTCAAAAACCACTCTGCTGTCTGTTTCTGTTTGTACATATGTTTTTGTAAAATATTCTCTGAATTTCATGTCTGCTTTAGATTCCAAAACAAAATAGGACATTGCTGTTGAGGTTTTTTAAAGAATTTGTGATAAGCTGGTGAAAGCAGTCTTGCACATAGGTGCTGAAGCAAGAAATTAACAGCATAGATCTGTAAAATTCATCTTAATTGTGCCATGTCCAAAGTAAAACTAATCATAGATAGGTAAATCTGGAGAAACCTTTTCATTACAGGAAAAAAGAGAATTCCCCCGGAATCTTCACTTTCAGAATTGATCCCAAATCTTTGAGATGCCCTAGATGGAAGCAATAAATTATCTGGCACCATGTTTTAAAATCAGGATGTTTCACAAAACCTCTCAAGTGGTGGAAACAGTATCAAATAGTTTGGAGAGATATAATTTTAATTCAGGTAGGTGGTTGGGGGATTTAGCATTGCTCAACTGGAATTAAAAAAGGAAGAGAGATGAATGCATTTCAGGATAAATGATTTATTACAGGCTTACCAGCTTCCCCAAGGAAACAGTAAAAGGAGTTTTGTTTCACAGATTTAGAATTCTATCAGACAAGGTAGGAGAGGAGCAGGAGGGAGCAAGAATTTCTTGGGAGAGAAATACGAAGATCTGAAATTTCACCTGATATTCCTTGTGTGTAACTAGGGAGGAAAATCACTGCCCACTTTTCTTCAGATTGGTTTGAATGCAAGCATGCAGCCATGGAGAAAGCAACACAAAATCTATTATTTTTTGATACTAAACCAGAGAAAATTAATTTCTGATTGTTGGATTTTCTCTGAATTGAAGGGCTCATATTCAGTGCAAACTGCACTGAGCTGCTGCAGAGATGGAGCCACATAAAGGTGAATTTCAGAGAAGTTTTGCATATTTCTAGTTCTTAAATTCTTATTTATTTTGTAAAAATTCTGTGTTCCAAAGGCTGAGAACTATCTAATGCATCCAGTGAAAAAAAAAAAAAGCAAACTGCAGATAAGCAATCACTTCAAACCAAAATCAAAGATTATTAAAGCTTGAAGTTGTTTTAAATTTTTTTTCTGTGCTCCAAGCCAACTTTTGAATTGGACAATTGAATTTGAGTCCACTTGTGTGATGCCCTATTGCCCTGATGTTTAGGGTTAGTAGGAAACTCTACTTGTCACCAGAGAATCTGGAATTTTGACAGCTGTGAAAGATGAAGATGCAAATCACCTTGGTCTGTTCAGATGCACATAAAATGCTCTTTCTGACATTTTCTGTAACATAAATCATATCTACTTAAATACAAGGTTGTTAAACAGACAAATATAGACTGTGTTACTTAGACTCATGTCCTACAAATAGTTTCCATTACCTGTTCCTGTTTGGTCTGCTTTTAGAACTACTCTTATTAGATTTAATAAATAATATTTAATAAAATAGATTATTATATTTAATAAATTAGATTTGATAAATAAATATATTTAATATTAGATTTAAAAGCAATTTTTTTACAAGAATATTAGGCACTTTTCTTCTGCTGGAGTGGGACCTGGCTTTAATTAATTTTCCCCAGTAACTTGTAATTAATTCTTTTTCTAATGTATCTCTTTATTCTAACTATATATCTGAGTGCCTGAATTTTGGTCAGTAATTTGGGATGTTCTTCTGATTCCCTTCTTTGGTGTGTCACTAAAAACTGGGAAAGTGGTGTCATCCCATTCTAATCAATCTAAAACCTTAGAAGCCTTGAGATAATATTCCAGTTTAATCTGAGACCACAATGAAGGGTTTTATGATACACAGAACAAAAAGTTCCACGGTTTCTGGCCTGGGAGTGTTAATGACGTTATCTGGGGTTTATTTCTTTGTTTTCTCCTTGCACTTTTGCTCCTTTCATTTGCTGTTTTGTCAGAGCAAAACCACAGACTTTTACCAGAAGTCAGAAATACTGAAAAGCTTTTGCTTAAAATATCATTTACATTTGATGGACTTAGAATACAGATCAGGAGCTGTTTTTCCCAGCAACTTGAATCTACTTCATTCAGAATATATTAAATTTTAGCTGTTTGCTCTGCTCACTGAATTCCTGAATAGCTTAATAATTACAGCAGGGAAAAAAACTCTTCTCACCTAAGTTATCCATCTTATTTAGGCAAAAAGTGAGTGCCAGTGTTGATGGCAGAGCACACACTGAAGCAGTTGTGTTAGTCACTGCTCTCAGCTAGCACAGAAGGTTCTCACGTTGAATCAGGGAGATGTCAGCTGCATCTCTGGGTATTTTTAGTCCTTTCCTTAGGTTCTAATTAGCAGCCTCTTAAAACAGTGAAAATTCTGATGAATTCTGGATTGAATGTTTATCTTTGTAGTAAATGAGAATTAACAACTGTTTCTAAGTAAAAATGCTGTATTTGAGTGCCCTGTTGGCAACAGTCCGGCCTAATGATACAGGTCAGCTTTTGTGAAGATAAATATGTTTGTAACAGCAGTTCTTGGAAGGGTCACTCTGCTCTGGTGCTGTCAGGGTTTAGATGTGTGTTTGAGGTGCTCCTGTAGCCTTTGGGAAAGGATGTAGAGCTCTGCTAGCCTTCAGCACAGAATCCAGGGGTATCTGCCTTCATTAACACCAGTGATCTAATTATTCTGTGCATGCCTTGGCTGGAAACCTTGGATACATTTCCAGCCCAGACTCTGGGATGTTACTGTTAACTCCTTCTTCATATAAGTGATTATATAGCAATATATGCCCAAATTTACAGCTCTGCTAGCCTTCAGCACAGAATCCAGGGGTGTCTGCCTTCATTAACACCATTGGTCTAATTATCCCTGCATACCTGGGCTGGAAACCTTGGATGCATTTTGAGCCCAGACTGTGGGATATTACTGTTAATATGACTATGATAATACTGTTATACTGACTATGGGATGTTACTTATATTCCTTTTTCAGTAGAAGTGATTATATAGCCAATATATGCCCAAATTTACAGCTCTGCTAGCCTTCAGCACAGAATCCAGGGGTATCTGCCTTCATTAACACCAGTGATCTAATTATCCCTGCTTACCTGGGCTGGAAACCTTGGATGCATTTCGAGCCCAGACATGAGATGTTACTGTTAACTCCCTTTTCAGTATAAGTGATTATATAGCCAATATATGCCCAAATTTACAGCTCTGCTAGCCCTTCACCACAGAATTCAGGGGTATCTGCCTTCATTAACACCAGTCATCTAATTGTTCTGTGCATACCTGGGCTGGAAACCTTGGATACATTTCCAGCCCAGACTGTGGGATGTTACTGTTAACTCCTTTTTCAGTATAAGTGATTATATAGCAATATATGCCCGAATTTAAATTCTGAGATTCTTGCATTTTTCACAGCAGTTTTTAGAGATTTGGTCAGTGTTAGATTCCTTTCTCCCCACTCATTTCAAGTTGCCCAAGGGGAAGTGCTTTAAGGTTTTTATTTCAGTAGGCATCTAACAATTTTATAAGTATGTCTGGCAGATTTAATTACACATTACTGAGGAGAATAAGATTTCTGTGTTAGTTAAAGAAAAGATATCCTCACCTTTACAGGTAGCCTGGATTTAAGGAGTAGAACATAAACTGGTTCATTAAAGGGAGCTCCTGTTGGAACACATTTCACATGGCAGGTGACAAACTCTGGCCAGGTGGAACCTGCCCAGTGCCTGACTAGTTCCTGCTGTTTGTGTATATCCAAAGGAAGAATATCCCTATAAAATGGGTAGGTTATTGCCATAATCCTGAATAATTACAAGGCAGCACAGGAGGCATTTCTGAAGGTGAGCTCAGCAGTGATTTGGAAGAAGCACAGGAGAAGTTGGAGCAGCCACTTGGTGCTTTCTGCTGCTGCTCTCTGGCCATGTAGGAGGTTGAAGTCTCAGATCTGTTTTTCTGCTGTCTTCCAAGAGAATTGAAATGTCACTGCTTGTGTTTTCAGACTAAAATGCACAGCCTCCCAAAATACTCTATTGACTGAGTAGTTCACCCACTTTAAGCCAGATCTGTAAAGATTCCAAGCCAATTAAGCTGGCTCAGATCTCAGTTCTTTAAATCTCCTCCATTCCAGAGCAAGAATCAATGTCAAGTGTTTCTGCTGACATTCTGGGCATTATTAAAAATCCCCAGCCCTGCTTCCTTCCCTATTAACAACAGACTGATCCTTCTGACAATCTTAGGGTTGGATTTCAAAGTGAAGATTTCATTTTTTATTTTAAAAAAACCTATATCTTTCAAGTAACTGAATAATAAAAGCACATTGGCAGTGCAGGATACTTCACAGCTTGGCGGCACTGAGTGCTTTCTTTTACACGGTGACATGTGCAGAGCTTCTCAGACAAAAATGAATCATGAGCAAATGTTGTTTTTTTTTCTCTTACAGAGAGCACTGGAGAAAAATAGAACTGCAAAATACCAAAAGATTTTTCCCACAGGACAAATAGAGAGAAGTATATTGGGGTCTTGTTCAGAGACGACTCTTAATGGATTGTAGAAATTTCTGCTGGCTCACAGTGTGGCTTTTCTGGAGCTCTGATCGGGGCAGATGCAGCCCATCAGCCCCAGGGAGCCAAGAGCTCGTCCTGCCTGCAATAATGAGACCTGCTGGGGAGCAGAGAGGGAGAATTCAAGCATCTGCACTGCCTCTGGGTGTGCAAAGCAAACCTATCCTGCCTGTGACCTGTCCTGTGGACACGGAGTTAAAATCTAAGCTGCTAGAAAATTACTAAAACGTGAGAAACCGCTCATTATTTAGTGAGTCATATCCCTAATACAGCTGTAGGATGAAGAATAAGAAAGTAATGTGTAAGAAAAGAATAATAAAGTAATGTGTAAGAAAGGACTTGTGTTATTCTAAAGGGAAGGTGAATTAGTCAAAGTGTTGCAGAAGAACTTGAGTATCTGCAGCACAATGAGAATTTTAAATGCAGGCACAGATTGATTTTTTAGTTGAGCATCAAAAATTCAACTCTAGTGAGCATCAAGTCAATGCAAGTCTAGTGTATTCTGCAGGTAGCAAATACTGATCAGGGATTCAGACAGACATAAAGAATATTCCTGTCAAATTTGCTCACAGACAAATGCTCACCTTTAATTCAATCAAATGTCTGAGATTGTCCATGTACAGATTTTTCCTGGGGCATTGCTCATTACATCAGGTTCCCAATGTTTTATTTCAGGACTTTCCTTTAATTCTTTTCCCCCCTCTTCCCTCAGTGTTCCATCACCCACCCTTCCCCTCCAGAGTTTACCACAAGCTTCCCTTTCCCCCTCAGAATGTTACACTCAATATTTTTGCCTTTTCTCCAAGCTCTGCTAAGCCCAGCCTTGGCTCCCTCTCTCACATCTTACCCTGCACATTTTGGCAACATTCACCTGGAGCTGCTCCACATGCCCTGAGGGCCTCCTGTGCTGCCCTGATGCCTTTTTGGGACTGTCTAAAACCAGAGGCCAGCCAGAATTACGGGAATAAAAAGCAGTTCTGTTTATTGAAGGGCCTGCAGGTACATTTAGGGCAGGTGAAACCCCCTAGGGGCTACACCTAAAATGGACCATGGGTCATGGCTTTTTATATTTTTATAAGTTTGGTCCATTTGCATATTGGGGGTTCATCTGCCAATTCCAGCTCCAGGGAATGAAGTCATTGACCCCAAGTTTGCTCCCCCCAAGTCCCTTTTGTTCCCATCTCTGGGCCCTGAGGCAGTGAGGTGTCCTTGATTGCCAGGCCTGGAGAGGAATTGTTGTGTCTGCCCAAAATGGGAAAGCTGCAGCTGACACTGGCTGTGGAGGTTGGAGTTACACACTAAAGAACTGCAGGAGTACAAATATATGAAACATAGAAAAGCTAAAATGCGAAGGCACTGACCCAGGGGCTCCCTGCAGGGTGGTGAGTCTGGCATTCCCTGGGATGCTGCATCACCATCTGCTGGTCCCATCCCCTCTGGACACTTTGCTCATGCAGAAGAAATGGTCAGGGTTGATCTGTGCATGGAAACAATTCTTTGTGTTCTCCACCTGCTCTGGGCTCTGAAGGAATTATTGCATTCTCCTTCCCAACAGGAAAGATGAGATGCAAAGCCCAAATAGAATATTCCTGAGGTTTCTCATTCCTTCACTCAGGATGGTTTCAGCAATCTGGCTCTTAAACAACAGTAGAAGGCCATTTAATGTATAAATAATTCTTGCATAATGAAAAAATACTCAGAGGTCCAAAGCTCTTTTAGAAAAACAAAAAAAGTACCACACTATTATCTAGATATATTGCTGATAACATAAAGTAATTCCAATGCATTAATCGACGTGATTAATGTCTGAGTTATAGAAACACATCCTTTCCTTATTGGTTTTTTTTTTTCAATTCCAATTTTATGGATCCTATCTATTAAAAAAAATGTCTAAAACCTTTACATCACAAAAACCCAAATGTTGATTTGCTTGCAAATGAAGTTTTTTTCCTGTGGAATTCCAGATTGTTTTAACTTTTTGACTGTGGAATAATGACCATAATTCTCCCTCCCCTCCTCCTCAATTTTAGTGTCAATTCTCTATTTACTATATATGAACAATATCCCAAGTGATGACTATATGAAGTTGTTTTGTTCACTACAATAGAAATGTCATTTGGGACTTTTTCCTTGTGGTCAGTCCATGCAATCCTTATTACAGCACGATTTAATAATTAAAATGCTTCCTCCCCTAAAGTTTCCTTTCCTTGCTGAATTTTAGCAGGAAATTGGGGGTGATCAAATACATTGAGCAGTAAGAAGGGGGGGGAAATGTTTGTTCTTTCAGTCTAGATTTTTACAAACAGTCCAGAAATTATGAAATAGTGAGGAGCAAGCAGACTTCAAGAGCCGTTAAAGAGAATTTAATTTTCATTTAAGAGAATATGTTATATAGTTTATTTAAAGATATTTTTTAGGATACCCATTAAAGTTGTCTTCAGCTCCGATTTTGCTTTCAGTTGCCAAATATCTTGCTGATTCACTTCTTTTAAAATTTGGTGTACTCAGAAGGAACTTGAAAAGAGTAATCAGTTCAGTTTTGCAGCTGATGATTTCTGCATTTACCCAATTTGACCACTTAAAAGAGCAGCATAAGTGAAATAATCCGTTCCTATAGCAACACAGAGAGTCTGGAGGAGCTTCCACGGTGCAGAGATGATCTTGAAGCCTTAGAAAACCCCACAAGATAAAAACAAGAAGTATGGATTCTGAGCCAGCCCATCTATGATGAGCTATGGGAGGACACAGCTCGTGTTAGGCATTAGAATTCTCTTTTCTAAGGTGCCTTTGCCTGGTTTTGGCAGGAGTTTCTGGAATTGCAGCTCCTGCCTGACTTCACTGGTGGCTTTGCCAAGCAGCTGATGGTGGCAGTGGCAGCGTGCCTGGCTCAGGAGGTTACAGCATGAGCCATGTGTTTAAACACCGAGGTGCTGGCAAGAGGTTCCTTGTGCAGAATTAGAAAATTATTGGTTGCTTTTGTTCCTTGTCTGGGGTTTTTTCCCTTACCGTTGTGTTTATTTGTTTGTTGAATCCTTGAATTCCAATCGAATCCTTGAATTCTTACACTCACAATTTTTTAGCTGGGAGAAGGAATTCCCCCTTGCTGAAAGACACATCAAAGTTTTTGTGAGTGGTCAGCTGTCCTGGAGAACAGTGCTTTGTCTGCCAGGCCTGTACAACAAAACACCCAAGGAAAAACTGTATTTTCTCATAGGGCACCGTTGTAGAACAGCAAGAAATTAATAGTATGGATCTGTAAAATTCATCTTAATTGTGCCATGTCCAAAGTAACACTAATCATAGATAGGTAAATCTAGAGAAGCCTTTTTATTACAGAACATTGTAGAACAGCTGCAGTGGAGAATGAACCTGCCAAAGCCAAAAGCACTGGAAGGGTTCTCACCTGGAGAGAGCACAAAGTCAGAACTGCAAATAAAAATAAGTGGAAACACATGAATATCTGAAAAATGAAAAACAATGTTTTTTTTTCTAAATAACATTTCTAAAGTTAGATATAAATGCTGCAGTACAATTCACAGCTGCCAAATTATAGTTTGTGTTGAAAGGCTGTATTAACAATTTCATCAGTACAATATGTCCAAAATGAGGGAAAAAAAGTATGAAATGGAGAAAAGACAAGGTTTCTAGCAGTTGAAAACCTCCAGTTTGATATACACATTATTACATTATATATAATTGGATCCAAATTTCAGAGGGGGAAAGCTGAAGTTTAACACTAAAGGGGGTTGTAATTTAGTGATGGAGATGCACTGGAGGTTATTGAAGGAAAAAATGTTGTGATTTCTTCATCCTCCATTGTTCCCCACCATGATCCTGCCCAGGTGCTGGGGTTGTCTGCAGGTTTAGGCTGGGTCAGCTCCAGGAGCTGCAAATTCTGCTCTGAATTTGGCTGGGGTGCTCCCAGCAGCAGCAAACAGCAGCCAGCCTCAGGGAGGCAACCCCTGAACGTGGGGAGATGGGGGACAATAACAAAATGTTCCCTTTTCAGGTCAGCAGCCAGGATTTCTTGCTTAATCCAGAAGAGAAATCTGAACTTATCTAGAGTTTCTTTTATGTCTGCAGCAGTCTTGATCTTATAAAGACTCCAATGTTTGCTAATAGAGGCATACATAATTTCTTATTTATTTTTAAAAATAAGTTTATTAATCTGCACAACTCAATGTAAATCCATTGGGTTTTTTTTCTGAGTTCTTCCACAGCTCTTTAAGAGTTACTCAGAAACTTCTTATTGTTTGAAATGTGTACTTGACTGCTTTTACTGTGGTCCTGACAGTTAAATTATTTGCTTGTGTATAGCATCTTTAAGAACGATAATTTATGACTGCCCACAGTAGCTGAATAAAATATGTTATTCTTAAAATAGACTTTATTTTGAGCTTTCTTACCATTTGTGTGTGGTGAGGATAAAGAACTTTGGAGAATGGAAGTATGAAATCTATAAGGATGAAATTTATAAGTATGAAATCTGTTGCTATTTGTTACAATGAAGTTTTTTTTCTTCTGTCTCCTTTTTACTTCCATTACCTTTCCCTAACTGGACAATTATCTGTATTTTAATGAAATTTGTGATTGAGCTAATGCAGTCCTTTGAGAATAAAATTAGGGCTGGCTGCCTTAAAATAATTAGTTTAAACTTGCATGATAACATTTAAGAAATGCAGTGCAACTTTAACATTGTGTATTCAAGTTAGAAGGGAAAATTTCTGTCCCTTGCTGGTTAATCCAGAAGTTCTGTTTTTCTCTCTTTTTTTCTCCTTAGAATGTGACAATAAAGACAGATTTTCTAATAAAAATTTGTTTTTCATTCTTTTATTTGTCCTTTAATCTTGCTATATTATTAACAGACTCAATAATTTATTTTAAAAAATAATTTTAGAGCACTTTCTGGTAATTCATCCTGGTATTTTATGCAGCTTATATAGATATAAAAATCCTCTGTCCCCACTAGGACTTTCCAGCCTAAACACAAAACCAAACTTTAAAGCCCACATTTTTTTTTTAACTACTAGAAACACATATCCATTACAGGGTTAAGTTAGAAAATAACTTGGGTTAGAAAATAACTTGGGAAGTTTTAAACTTATTAAATACAATTAATCTCTAATATTAATTTAAATTACTAGCATGTAAATTTCTCCAAATATGACAAGTGTTACAGTAAATTAGAGAATGCTTGGGGTGTCCGTGATGATGATGATGGGGATGACTGAGAGGACAACGATCCCTTGGATGTCTTGGCAGAAATGGTGAGCTGGGCACGGCCAGTGGTGACTCAGAGGCTGACTTGGATGTTCATTTGGCTGAGAACAGCTCAGATAAGGGTTACCTTATCCTGGAATGATGATGATGATAAAGATGATGGCTGGGACAGTCACGATGTCAGCTCCAGCTTGGATGGCTTTGACTGGGATGACACCAACCTGGCCAGCTTGACTTGGATGACTTGAATTTGGGTGTGAGTGAGTGCTGAGCCATGCCCATAGCACACAGGGCTTTTTTAGTCCCACGTTTGAAGGGCAGTAGGAGTCCCTGCCCTATTTAGAAGTGGCATTAACCCCAAACTGCCTTGCAATGAAATGTCCTTTCCTTAGAGACTGCGTTCTCCTCCCTCTGCCGGTGCAGAGAACCAGCAGTAAGCAGTGATTTATTGTGGTGGTGTTTGTCGGTCCCCAGGATGGGGGAAGAGATGAGAATCTTGACTCCATGTTTCAGAAGGCTGATTTATTATTTTATGATATTATATTATATTAAAAATGCTACGCTAAAACTATACTAAAAGAAAGAGACAGAAAGGGTTTCATCAGAAGGCTAGAAAGGAATGAGTGATAAAAACCCGTGACTGCTCACAGCCTTGACACAGCTGGATGTGATTGGTCATTAAGTAAAAACAATTCACATGAGACCAATCAAAGATGCACCTGTTGGTAAACCATCTCCAGACCACATTCCACAGCCATCAGATAGTTATTGTTTACATTTCTTTTCTGAGGCTTCTCAGGAGAAAATCCTAGCAAAAGGTGTTTTTCAGAAAATATGTCAGTGACACTTTATCTTCCACATGGCACTGAAAGGTTTGACCAAACCCTCATCTCCTTATATAAGATTCAACAAGGGCATTGACCCTTAAGAACTTCTTAGCATGAATAGAGTTGTTGACTTGATCAATCCATTGAGGTATTTTTCTGAAAGCCAACAACTGTGGCATTCACATTCTCTAAAAAATCCCTTTGCCGAGGATTTGTCTCCTGGGAAGCTGAGAAGCCTCGGAGAAAACGAAAACAATTCTTATCTCATTTGCTTCTCCTGTGTTGTGCTCACATGTGGAATGTGTTTGGAGATTGTTTACCCACAGGTGATTGTTTCATTGGATTCTGCTGTGAGTTGTTTTCACTCTTTGGCCAATCAGGGCCAAGCTGTGTCAGGGCTCTGGAAAGAGTCACAAGTTTTCATTATTATCTTTTAGCATTCTGTAAGTATCCTTTCTGTAATCTTTTGTATAGTTTAGTATTTTTTAATATAATATAGTATTATAAGGTAAAAAAATTAGCCTTCTGAGAACATGGAGTCAGATTCATCATTCCTCCCTGCCACAGGGGCCGCCTGTAAATACAATAAACAACCACATCCTTTTTCCATCCTCCTTTTTCTGTGTTTGTTACTTGTGCTGTTTGTCTGCTGCTGCTTGTTGTGTACTTAATTTGTCTCATTTGATATGTCAGACAGTAGAAACACTAAAAATGTCTCACATGCTCGAGTAAATGTATTTTCCATCGTGCAATGCTTTCATTATTTTTCCAAGTATTCAGTGACAGGAGAGGACAGTAAGGCAAGAGAGAAAAAATAACATTCTTTTGAACTGTTTCAAATTACTTGAACTTCTGTTTTCTGTAGGAATTTTATTTTGTGCATTCCTGTACAGATTTGCAAATGAGGATAAAACAGGTTGCACACCTATATGTCAGACTACACACACCTGAGTAAACCAGAATAAACATTTTGGTCTGCAGGTGATATTCAACTGCTAAATAGTGGGAAACAAAAGCAATGCTGTAGAAATTAAATCAGAGCTCTAGAAAACCCAAGGAATAAGACCATGCAGCTGTACCTGGTAAATGTGGAACACAGTTGGAGACACTCAAACTGATGGTTATGGATATCCAACTGTGTTTGAAGAGGAGCACACTGCACTGTCCTGTTAAACAGCCAATTTAATTTTGCATACTTGCTGCAAGCTCTGGGTAAACACTGGAGATTCTTTGGGGAACAGGAGTAGACACAAACTCCTGCAAGACAACGAGCAAAATGAGATCCTGTTTGCCTTTGATTTCCCTGAGTGAAACAAGAGTTTGATTGCTCTGTGAGCTCTAAGTGCATCCAACATGGCTGAAATTTGTGTGTGGGAAAGAACTCGGATTCAATCCAAAGGTTTTGAGGCATTGCAGTTGAAGAGAATTAGTTCATATAATACAATGAGTTTTGTTTAGCTAAGTTCAGGAGTATCTTTCATTTATTTAACACCGTTTGTAGCCTTTAGCACTTGTAATATTCTGGTTACCACATATGAGTGGTGAGCCCACAAAAGACTCTTGCAAGTCCAGAACTACAAATGGACAATATATTAAAAGTTGCTCTCAGAAACATTTTTTCATTCTACAAAATCTTAGGAAAAAAAAAATATATATAATACAATACAATATATCCCTGTGCTTCATTGGAATGATCCCAAAATTTTCAAAACCATTTCTGAGAACAGTAAGAAGATATGAATAAATAACCTGAAATATTAACATGTTTCCTCTCTCCAGAAACAGTGGTTTCCTATGTCACTTAGTACCTTTATGGATGACATTCTGTCCAATTTCCCCCATTGTCTTTTTTGTAGCTGTATAACTGCATGCAACTATTTCTATTGCCAAGAGTTTGAGTACCTGAAATCCATGCTCGGAAAAACTTTTTCTGAACTGTGAATATTTACAGAAGATGAAATATGTGCATTAAGAAAGAGGTGGCCAGAGAAATTGTTGGTTGGGGAATTACCTGGCAGCAGGGGAGAAGGACAGGAAAGGACTTAAAGTGATGCTTTCCACACTGCAGCCAATTGTCACAGACAGCAGACTGTGGCAACGTTCCTCACTCAGGGCTCACCAAATGTTGAATTTGCAGGCAACCCTGACATGGGAAGAGATGAGGATCTTGACTCCATGTTTCAGAAGGCTGATTTATTGTTTTATGATATATATTATATTAAAAGAAAATGCTATATTAAAACTATACTAAAAGAATAGAAGAAAGGATTTCGTCAGAAGGCTAGCTGACTGCTCACAGCCTTGACACAAGGGGCTGTCATTGGGCATCAACAAGTAAAAACAATTCACATGCTGGGTAAACAATTCTCCAGATCACATTCCAAAGCAGCAAAACATGGAGAAGCTGAAGCTTCTCAGCTTCTTAGGAGAAAAGATCCTAACGAAAGATTTTTTCATCAAATATGTCTGTGACAACAGAATAATGAGTTTCTTTTGGCAAACTCCCCACCAGGTCTAATAAAACTTTCCCTGAGCAGTGATGGTCAGCACAAATTAGACAGGGTGAGATGTTTCCTCTCAGCATCTCCAGTGACTGACTGTGCTCTTCCTCTTTCAGGCCTTGCATGCAGCATCTGCTGGGCCTGAATTTCCTCCTCCCTCAGGCTACTCAGGTTCTGCTGTTCCTGAGGGAGCTGTTTGCCTGCCCCTGCTCCCCCTTTGCCCTCCCCAGCACTGGTTCCTCATTTCACAGGCACTCTGCACATATTATTTGTGCAACAGTGAATATACCCATGTGGAGACCCTGAATATTTTTCTGTGTGTGAAAGAACTGAAACTGTTATTTCACTGTTTAATCAAGGTGAAGCGCAGAGCTCCTGAGGAAGTTCTGTAAATAAACACACAGAGTGCTGGGCATAGTAATTACCAATCATTATTTCTGTGTGGTTAAAAATACCAGACAAACCTGGGTTTTGATTGCTTCTTGGGATTGATTCAGAGAACTGAAGTATTGTCTTTTGCTTGGATGTCAAATCTGTGCTAGGGGCAAGCTTGGCAGCATTTGCAATCCTGCAGCACTTTCCTGGTTTGTTTTTTCCCCAGTGACAGCCATCATCACATCAGAAAGTAGAAGTGGCAGTGAAAGTAGTGGTACCTCATTTTGTCTCTAAATAGTGATGCTTTTTAGCCATGCCTTCTGAGGAAAATTAGGCGAGAGGAAAGCTAAGAGTTGGTTGGCTGAGGTAGAATAGGTAGCAAACAGCAAAAATAAAACTTAGTTTGGATTTTTAAGATCAGTTTATGAGAAATCTTGGGGTGAAGGTGTGGGTGGCACCCAAACCTCAACTCTTCTACTCACACGTGTTCCTTCCCTCCCTGATGGGCTGCAAACAGGAGTTCCTCTGGCTGTTCCCAGAACTCCTCCTGGTCAAACCCCTCTCCCTTGGTGGATTATCCAGAAACCATGGAGGCTCTGAGGTGCCTCTGAATCAGCAGCCACACGAAGCAGATATCCCTGTACTTTCAGAGGCAGCCCTAATGGCTCCCATTTTGTGCTCTGGGGCATAAATTGATTACTGCTGAAGTCAGAAAGGAGGGCTGGCTGTGAATCTCTGCCTGCTGCTCTGGGGAAGCAGGCTGGACCCATGCAGACTGTATTCCTCTGCTGCTGGCTCCTCATCCTGCTGTTAGCTGAGGTTTCTTCTGAATGCAATTACAAACTGACAGGTACATGTTTATTCTAATTGCATTTCGTAAGACTACTTAATCTTCATAAAGACACCAGGTCTGCACAGTGTCTCCATGTCACAAGCAGTGACTCATCAAAAGGAGGAGGGAAACACAGAACTTCATGTCTTTATGGTGCTCTGTGAAGATCTAAGTGGGTCTAACAAGATATTGAATCTTTAATTTCAGAATCAGTCTCCTTTGCAGGACTCTTCCAGAGCCTACTACTTCATTCTGATATTACATGTGGGAATAATTTATAATATGTACTTATAAAAATATCTGGAAACCTTCTGTTTGGGATTTGATGGCTGAACATCAGGGGTTTTCCCAGCAGTCCTGCAGTGCTTATTTTCTGTTCCGACAACTAAATCACTCTGGGCAGGAGAGGATCTGTGCATAAGGGGAAGGAATAAAGGAGGCAGTGCAGTTCATAAAGCAGGATTTGTAACAAATCAGTTTGGCAATTTCATTATGTTTCCACTCACCGAGTTCAGGTAACAACAACGTCAGGCAGATTAAATGATCTTCCTACATCCATTGATCACTGATGTACTTATTTCTTGCTTAGCTCTAATTGGAGTGTTTTGGGGAACATTTGCAGATCCTTGGAGAGGAAATGGAGCTTTAGTCAGCACACTGAAGGTAAGGATGATTCTGGCAGAGGAGGGTGCAGGGCTAAGGCAGCATTCCCTCAGTCTCTCCCCTGGAATTCCTACATCCTTGCAGGGTTTGGGATCCTCTCTGGGGCTGTCTCTCACCTCAGGCAGTGGGAGAATGAACAGCAGCATGAAAGCTGAGAGAAGTGTTAAACAATGGTTCCAAACAAGCTGGAACCTGGGTGTTTTTTGACTCAGTTCTTCCTTTTGCCAGTTATTCCTGGCGTTTCTATCTTTCTAGAAGTGATATATAAGAATATTCTTACATACACACTGCTGGGCCCTTGGGCAGGCACTGGGGAGGTTCTACACAGTGGGGAGTCAGAGCTAATATGCTCCTTTTAACAAAATTATGGGCACTTAGGTGGTGAGCAAAGAAAACCACTTGAGAATGAATTGCTTGGCAGTTCTGCCAACACCTTAACCCACAAAGTGATTTCTTTTCCCCTAACCAGAACGATGAAAACAAATCTGCATTTTGAGAGGGGATCTCTTCAGAGCAGGCTGATTGTACCCTGGAGGGAGTGGGTGTCTCTTTCCAAGCCTGAAGGACATTGCTGCCTGGCCAAAATGCAAGTAGAGGCTATAAATAAAATATGTTGTTTGGGCTGACTGGCACTGGTATTTCCCACAGAAAGCCCCAGAGTCATTGCCCTGGGCTGCTCCCCCTGCACTGGCAGAAGACAAGACCCACTTTTCTATGAAAATAAATTCTCACTTTTGGAGAATTTATTTTCATAGAATACTTTGGTCTTGGACTATAAAAGCTGCAAAATCAGAGCTTGCACCAGCTTGGGTGCAGGCAGAGATCACCATTTAGCCATAATACAACGATATCAAGGCAGAAGGTAAAACTGGGGTCAGAAACACAGGATCTGCTCACTTCAGGAGTCCCAGGAACAGGGCTGGCACAGGAATAACAGGGCTGTGTTAAACTACAGCATTTCTTATGTCTGTAAGTGTGAAAATTACTCCTGTAGAGTGTTTTTGAAAAGCACTAGGTAAATACAGTAAATACAGCCTGAATGGCCTTTTCCAGGAATTCCTATCACAGCAGCTAACGATTAGAGCATTATTTAATTGTGTTGCTAATATTAATTCATTAGCCATAATTTGTGGCTCAAAATTAGCATCCTGCTGTAAAAACATTGGATGGGATTTTTAAATTGAAATTCCATTTAATGAGTTAGTGTTTTGAAAATTGGGAAGATTTTTACCTGGAACCTGGGCTGGTCACCTGGCTCCAGAGGTTAATGATTGCTCTGAAATGAAATCTAGAAGTTTTTCTTCCTCGTGTATATTCAGCGCTCATCTGTTCTGTGATCCAAATAATCTTCTATCCATCCATAGATTCCATCCATCCATCCATGGATTCCATCCGTCCATCCATCCGTCCCTCATCCGTCCCTCATCTGTTTCTCATCCATCCATCCATCCCTCCATCATCCATCTTCCATCCATCTTCCATCCATCTTCCATCCATCTTCCATCCATCTTCCATCCATCCATCCATCCATGGATTCCATCCATCCATCCATCCATCCATCCATCCATCCATCCATCCATCCATCATCTGTCCATCCCTCATCCATCCCTCATCCATCCCTCATCCATCCCTCATCCATCCATCCTCCATCCATCCTCCATCCCTCATCCATCCATCCTCCATCCATCCTCCATCCATCATCCATCCATCCATGGATTCCATCCATCCATCCATCCATCCATCCATCCATCCATCCATCCATCCATCCATCCATCCATCCCTCCATCCATCCATCCCTCCACCATCCCCAGCACAGAAAGGAAAGCTCACTGGCAGCCTTTAGCAAGGAGCCGGATGGGATGGGACAGAAATGATGTTGTCACTTCCCTCTGACAGCCCAAGTGATTGACAGTGACAAATTCCTCCTGAAGCCTGAGCCAGCACCGCGTGCAGGGCTGGGGATCTGCAGGAGTTTTACAGAATTCCTTGTGCCAGTTAAACCCCAGGAGACAAATCCCTGTGGGGTTTTGCAGGGGAGCAGCCACACTTCTGAAAGAGACAACACAAACCCCTCTTGGCCTTTTCCAGCAATCCCTGTCACAGCAGTTAATGATTGGAGCCCTATTTAATTGAGTTGCTAATATTGAATTGAGTTGCTAATATGAATTCATTAGCCAGAATTTGTGGCTGTTCCTGTGCAGAGGTACTGACTTCTGTGAGGGATGTGGGTGTAGAGGAAATAATGGATTTGGATTTCAGGGTATTTGGGGCAAGAGACTGGAGCACACACTTACATTTTATTCTGCTAGATGTAAATAAATTCCATTGAAATTTCAAGCAAAACAAAAGTGAGTGTGGTACCGTGGAATTTTTCTTCACTTGGGGTCACCAAATGTGGTGGTGTTCACATGGGTCTCAGGATAAGGAAATTATATTTTATTATTTTATGTTATTTATTTATTTTATTATTTAATATATTATATATAATTGTAATATCTTGTATATATTATATTAAAATTATATATTTAAAGTGTACTAAAAGAATAGAAGAGAGGATTTCATCAGAAGGCTTGCAAAGGAAAGGAATGGAATGATAATAAAATCTTGTGCCTGACCAGAGAGTCCAAGCCATCTGGACTGTGATTGGCAATTAATTAAAAACAACCACATGAGACCAATCAAAGATGCACCTGTTGCATTCCACAGCAGCAGATAATTATTGTTTTTCTTTTCTTTTCTTCTGAGGCTTCTCACCTTCTCAGGAGAAAAATCCTGGCAAAGGGATATTTCAGACAATGCCACAGCGACATGGTGCAGGTAGCTGGGATTTCTGGGTGCCACAGAAATCCCAGTTTGAAACATGAAAGTGCTGCTGGCAGACAGGCCTGCAGGAGATGCAGGAGGAGTACTTTGCTCCCTATGGAAGTGATACTGTTTTCCTTTGCATGCTTCCCTCAGAAAGCGCAGTTGGAATGTCAGCAAAAGGGTTTGCTCTCTGAACAAGATAAATATAACACTTAACAGGAGATTTACCATCTTATTTCAGCTCCCTGCTGTGTATCACTGAGAATGCAGCCTCTAACGACACAATCACATTTGTTTTCTCTTGCTCTCTTGCACACTCTGTTTTATTTTTGTTTTTCTTCTCCCCCCCTCCACCTCACTGAGAGCACTGACAGCTTGGACAAGATGAGTCAGAGCTGCTCAGTAAACAGAGACTATCAAACTGCCCCTTCCTATGCTAAAAAAAGTTTTATCACCTTTATCACCTCTTTGAAATTGTAGAAGTGGTTTTCAAGAGGATTTTAACCCTGACACAATAGACCAGTTGCTTGAAAATACTGAAAGCACAAAAAAACCCCAGTGTGCCTGGACTGATAGAAACAGTGGAAAATGTTGAGTCACGCATGCCATTAATTACCAAGAAAAAAAAAAAAAACAAAAAGAGAAAACATCAAGGGAATATTGTTAAGACACAACTGACTTTTTATGGGTAGAAAAAAACAGGCTAAAATTACTTTAAAGCATAGTAGTCGGTGTAGTGATGGTGAAAAGAGATGGAGAAAAGCACCTTTCTATGATCACAGGGGTTTTGATTTAAAATGGGATGAAAATATTTGTTTAGCTCAGCCTAAACACTTACATGACACACTGAGCTTTTAAAATGCTCGAGTCTGTTTGGCATTCTTTTACACTGGCATATGGAGTGATAAATGTGCCACAGCTTCTCAATTCTGCCCTTTACATTCTAATTAAATGAGAAACAACCCACTTTTCTGTCTGTTTTCCAGAAGGAGGAATGATGAAATTTGTGCTGGTTTGTGTGCTGGAGCCTTCTCCCACTTTCCCTTCACAGGACCTGAGAGAACAGAATCTATTTCATAACTGTTGGAGATAGTTATTTCATAACTGTTGGAGAAAATCTTGACATAAAAATATCACAGTTTATTTCTTATCCTGAGAGAGGTTAAACAATGAAACATTTCTTATGTTCTCTAGTAATGGTGGTGTTTTGGATGAGCAAAAATCAGATTCTTTCTCTCAAGGGCTAATTTGGCATGTGGCTAGGCATTCTATACAAAACAAAATTAATGTTCCACTATTCTTCCAGGTTTTTATGTGGAAAAAAAAATTGCTGAATATTCTCAAAGGAAGTTTCTTTACATATCACTCCAGTTTGTCATTCCCTCACAGAACCAGAGAGTGGAGAGGACCCCTGAGTGTTCCTGTTACAACACTTTTGCTGCCTGTAATTGTAATTAATGAGCCTAAATGCCCAGGCTCTGTCCTTTGGGTGCTGTGCTGTTTGTAGGAGCTTTATCTTGTCCAGATGCAGCAGAATGTGCAGAATGGCAACCAAAGTGCCAGAGCCAGAGCAGCCCTTGCAGGAGATCCTGCCTGCTGCAAATGGACATTTCACCAGGGAAAGGCACAGGGGATTGCAAACCAACTCAATTTGAGGCATTTTTCACAACTGAAAGGGACAACAATCCTGTGAGTCAAATTATAAGATAATTTGATAATTGCCTGCAGTGGCCAGCAAACAAAAGCCAGAAGGAATTGAGTTTTTGCAGAGTGAGCAGCAGAGGCTGGAAGGGCTCTCTGGAATCACCTGGAGCAAGCTCCCATGAAAACAGGGCTGTCCCTGCTCCTGGAGGAGCCAGCCGTGGCTGTGAGCAGCTGGCCAGGACAGAGCTCCATCCCTCTGGGGGATGCCTTAGGATTGAGCTTTGTGAGAAATGATCTTCACTTTTAGAAATGTAAAGGGTTTATTAAAACCTTTTAATGCCATCAAACCTTTTAAAACCTTTTAAATGCCACCAAAAACACAACAGGAGACTGAATATAGAAAATATTACAGCGCCAGAGCAGAGGATTTTCCCCACCATGTCCTCCACCACACAATGGAGGTTTTGCTTTTAACCCTTTAGCCCTCCCAAAGTTCTGTCCATCCACTCCTCCTTTCCTGTCCAGTGCTGGAGATCACTGCCTTAAATCCTGATTGGAGGTCAGGTGCTGTCATAGTGACAATCCCACCCTCCCAAATGTCCCAAACCCAGGGCACCCCCTGATAACAACACAAGGGGAGTAAAACACAGCTATAAATCTAAAGCTTCTCCTAATATATATAGAGGATATTTGCCTTTTAATTGTGAGAGTCACCCATGGCATCACTCATCTGTCACAGCTGTTCTATTTTTCACATCCTGGCCTGCTCTGGTGTATAACTCTGAACTCCACAGCCTGTCAGCCACCATTCTTCCACTTTACTCAGACACAACAATTCCTCTCTGGGCCTGGAACTCAAGGACACCTCACTGCCTCAGGCCCCAGAAAGTATCAATAAAAATGAGCTGGGGGGAGCAAACTGGGGGTGAATGACTTCATTCCCTGCAGCTGGAATTGGAGCATTAACCCCTGATCTGTGAATGCCCAAACTGATAATTGCGTGACAAACTCGTGCCCTTGGCCCACCTTGGCTGCATCCCATGGCGTGCTGCTGAAGGCTTTCATAAATCCCCACTTTATTCTCTGAACCTTGCCTGGCCTCTGCTCTGGGGGCCCCTCCAGGGCACGGTGGGCCCTGCTGGGGCTGCTGAGCACTTTCCTCTGCATGGCCAGGGGGAAGGGCCCGAGCTCCAGGCTGTGAGCGCTGCCCTGGCTGTGAGCGCTGCCCTGGCTGTGAGCGCTGCCCTGGCTGTGCTCCTTCCCTGGGTTTGGCCACTGTGTTTCCAGCTGTGCCCTGGTGCCAGGTGCCCCTGTCTCCTCCCCTGTGCCAGCTGAGCAATGCTCTATGCATCGTTTCGCACTTGTACATTTAATTTTCTCATCTCTCAATGAGACCCTTGAAGCCTGCTTTGGATTTTAGCTGTTGCATTTCACAGCCACCAACTGAGAGATCTTCAATTAAGCCATTTAATTAAAAACAAATGCACTTTTACTCTGTCTCCCACAGCAAGTATTTCCTTTTGGTTTTGGACAGAACTGCTTCCCACTAACATGAGAGGACTTCCTCAAATTCCCCATCTCCCAGCATTGTTTCCCCTGCTGGAGGAACCCCTGCCTTCTCATCCTTCCCACAACAAACTTCCCTGCACTCCTTACTGGCCTCATTTCCCCTTCTGTTTATCATTTCCAATCCATCTGTGTTTTTTTGAGGTGGGATAGAAGTCACAGTTCCCCCAGGTGTTCATTATAAGACTGTTATTAAGTAGCAGAACACCTTCTAATCCTCCAATTTCTTCTTTATCCTTTCCCTATTACTTTCTTACCTTTTCAGTGTCTTTTCTTTTTAATCCTGTGATCTTAGAGAGCCACCAGAATATCTTCCATATATTTTCTGAGAGCCAACAGCTCATTTTAAAGCTGTAATTGAGTAAGAAAAGCAGTTTTTCCTGACTATGCATTGCTTTGCACATCTTGGCGTTGTGCATTTAATTTTCTCATGACTCAATGAGATCCTTGAAGCCTGCTTTAGGTTTTAGTACACTGGAAAACTCAGTGGTTTTCACCCTTTTTAAACTCAGTGGTTTTCACCCTTTCTTGCAGAACATTCCTACAAGTGTTTAACAGTAGCAGCCCCAAAACTTGGCCTTTGTGACCTCAATATTAATATCACTTCTTTGTGAAAATTCTCCACTTATTCCTAAGCTTTTTTGTTTGTTAAACGATTAGTCCATGCAGAGGGTTTTCTTTTTGTTCTGAGGGATTTTATTTTCCTGAAGAGCCCTTGGTGAGATGTCAGAGGTTTGACATCTCCCATTACAGTGCACTTATGTAATTTTGGCTGATACACTGACTGATTTCTGTTAAGAGCACCACAAGATTTCACTGAGCCTCTCTCTGATGGCTGCATCTTCCCTTTTTGCTTCCACTTACATTTTTTTCCAGAGAATTTTCTGCTCTCCAAAGTTCATGTCCTCATCTGGTTTTAGTGTTTGTTTGTTTATTTGTTTTTTCCCCAATAGCTATTATGTCTAATAACATGGCTTAGATCATTTTAAGCAAATATGGGATGCACAGAATGAGCTAAATTGTGGAGATAGGAGAGCTGTCATTGTAGATTTTAAAGAGAAGCCAATTAATAACTGCAGCTTTCAAAACAAGGTCTGCAAATGTGACAGAAGCTGACTGGACTGAAAGCAGCAGAAGGTGGTTTAGGTCTGGCTGGTTAAATAGAAACATTAAATTCTCTAGATATGTCTGAGCACAATCTCACAGATGAGGTGGTGATTTTTCACAGTTCCATTTATTCAATTTTTTGCAGCTTCTCACAATTTTCAGCTGGAGCAGATATTGTTACATAAGTGGGTTTCTCACTGGGTGTGGAGGGGATTTTCACAGCAGCAGCGACAGGGCCACTCACTGTGGGAGATTTGCTGAACTTTCTTCAAGAGAATTAAATTCCTGAGCAGTGCATCCCCAAGGTATGGCCCTGCCATTTGTTGGAGCGACACTTGTGACACTGATTGACTGCTGCTGGAAATGTGAAAATGAGAATATTTGTAGCTAATGGCTGTCTGGAGACAGACCCAAAGCCCTGACATTGTGGTGACACAAATACCCACATAAAGAGGAAAACAGCAGCTACAAAAGGAAAGACATTTGTGGTTTTCTTTTTTTTTTTTTTTTTTTTTTTGCCAGGGTCAGGATTTAATGCAGCAGACAGTATTTCTTGTTGGGACTCAGATGTATATTAGTTCTTATCTGTGTTACAGTCCCACAAACCCTGAGTTCTGCAGCACTTCACTCCAACAAACTAAAAATGGAGCTGTGTCTCCCTCTCTACAAGGCCTTTTAAGGATAAACTGTCCAATTAAGAAATGACACCTCAATTATTTTTACTTTTAAACAAAAACCAACCACCCTTCAATGGGGACTTTTTTTATCCAATGACAAAAAACCACCCAAACCCATGGAGAAGAAGAAGGAGAAGAAGAAGGTGGAGAAGAAGGTGAAGAAGAAGGAGCAGCCTCCACCCCAAAACCTCCATCTTGCTTTCTATCTATTCCTGTATTCTAAACCCTTAAACTCTGAGTTTCCCACCCTGTGAGATTGCACGTTTCTATTCAAACTCCACACCCACAATCCCAGTTCTGTCATTCCATTCTGGAAGTTTCTCCACAGCCTCAGGTCAGCGCAGTGTTCTCCTGGGGGGTCAGTGCCTTTCTGCACAGAAAGTCTCAAATTCTCAGTATTTAGGGTTCCAACAGACATTATTTCTATTTTTGACCTCTCTATTTCCCTTCTCAGACCTGAGTGCTAAGGGCCACATTTCCCATGGCAAAGGCAGGATTTTTCTCAGGCCCAGCCCTGCAGGGAGGGCAGATTTTGCAAAGCACTGGGTTCTATTTAGGATCAATTACAATTTAAAAGCTCTGCTGACCAATACAGAAAAATCCCACCACGGTGTTCAGTTTCCTGCAAAATCCCCAGTTTTATTTTTCTCTGGTACTGTGCAGTAGAAACACGTGCTCCAACAAGGGAATTGTGAGCAAGTTTAATAAATTGTGGATGTGAAAGGCAAGAAAGAACTCAGCCACTGGTAACTTCCACTGAAGGGATGCTGCTGTTCTGTGCAGCTGTAAATCACAACTGCATGTTCCAGCCCAAAAAATCCCTTCTCTCCTCTGATTGTGGTGGTTATGCACAATTACAGCATTTATCCACTTTCAAGTTCAAGTGTGGGGGTTTATTTTACTAAAAGGCAGATTAATATCCATAGCCTCTAACCTTGCCTGAATTTTTTGCTGTGTTATGGAATCACAGGATGGTTTGGGTTTGGAGGGTCCCAAAACCAGATCCAGTGTTTCCACACCTCCCACTGTCCCAGGGGGCTCCCAGCCCTGTCCAGCCTGGCCTAGGGCACTGCCAGGGATCCAGGGGCAGCCCCAGCTGCTCTGGGCACCTGTGCCAGGGCCTGCCCACCCTCACTGGGATGAATTCCTTCCCCATATCCCATCTAGCCCTAATCTCTGTCAGTGTGAAGCCATTCCCACTTTTCCTGGCACTCCATGCCCTTGTCCAAAGTCTCTCTGTGGGATGTCTTGTTTCTAGTTCAATTCTCTCTCAACAGTATCTGTCCTATTCTATAACATTTCTAAATCAACGTTTCTTTTCTCAAAGTTTACATACAAACACACACTATATAAACCTTCTGTCAAATTTTAAATTTTTTCTACAGATCCATTTCTCACATCTCTCCACCTTCCCTGCAGCCCCTCCAGGCCCTGCAAGGCCGCAATTCAGTGACCCCAGAGCTTCTCCTGTGCAGGTGAACAATGCCAGCTGTGCCAGCCTTTCCTCCAAGCAGAGCTGCTCCATCCTCTGC
>NW_005054650.1:23746-26682 GCF_000277835.1 Geospiza fortis | reverse complement strand
GGAAGATGCCACCAGCTCACATCCCAGGCAGCAGACACAGAATTTCATGTTACAACATACTTTGTAAGTTTTTTGACCAATCACACAAAGTAAAAGCACATTGACAGTAGTTCTATCTAACCACTATAAGCACAGGTACCTTTGGTTAAAACAACGCTTGCTTATTTCAAATACAATACCTGCTTGTAAGCCTTAAAACACAATGCACAGAGCTTCATTATTAAGCTTCAAACTTCCTAATATCTCGCTAGATAAATTTTTCTGTAGCTTAGGGATTTATTCTAGACAAGTGTTAATACACAGACCATTGTTCTATTTGTCCTTGCTTTTCTACTGTTCAAATAATTTTTCTGCTGACCAATCTCATGGCTGCTGCTTAGCTCTAATCACAGTTCTGCTGTCTCTGAGGCCTGCCTTTTGCAGCTTTCCCAAAACCCTCTGATTTTGTGGATTCCCACAGCCCAGGCTGGGGCAGCTCTGCAGGGAGGTCTCACAATCCCAATCCCTTTCCTGCTGCCCACCAGGGGATGGGGATTTCTGGGCTGGGACAGCTCCAGCTCTGACCCAGAGAACCCCAAATCCTCCTGCCAGGGCTGGTCTGGAGCTGGTCACCCCTAGGCTGGATTGATCCAGAAGCCTGATTTATAAGCAGATGATGTTTGTAAAGCTCAATCCCTCAAATGAAAGGCCCTAAATATTGTTTTCAGCAGCTTTGTTCTTACAGAGCTCTGCTGTCTCCTCCAGCGGCACACAGTGTGGGAAGGCAGCAGCATCATGTGAGCCAGAATGTGACTGCTGGCAAAATATCCCAAAACCACTGAGAGCCCTGCAGCCCTAGAGATGCAGGGTTTCATCTTGGGGGTCCCTCAGCTTTTTTTTTGGGAGAGCTGGGCTCCAGTCTTAAAGCTATTTTAAAATTTAATTAATTAATTAATTAATTAATTAGTAAAAATAGGGAACACCAGTCTTAAATGAGTTAATTAATTAATTAATTAATTAAAATAGGGAACTCCTTAAAAATAGGAGCTCCAGTCTTAAAGCTATTTTAAAATTAATTAATTAATTAATTAATTAATAAAAATAGGGAAGTATTCATCTGTGCTAAGCAAAGCTTCCAGGTGAAAGCACAGTTTTCATGGCAAAGGGCTACCTTTGGAAAAGGGGCAGGGGACATAAAATAATCATTGGTGCCTTGTATTGCAGTGGGGAGCGCTTTTAATTCCAGCATGCAGCAGAACCTCTGGGGAACCTGAATTTCCCAAGGCTCAGGTGAGCATCCCTCGTGCCAGTCCTCCCCCAGACACTCTGGCAGCCCAGGCTCTTTGCATTGCTGCCCTTCATCTTTCCATTGTCGTATTTGAATATCAGGAATGTCATTATGAGATTTGATTCCAGCTCCCCATGTTTTATCTATCGATGTTTTATCTCTCCTGTTCTAGCTATCAATGGCTAATCTAAAAGTTGAATTACAAACTTGGCTATCTCCCACTAATGCTGTTAGGTAGGTGCAGTTTGCTCTTTCCAAGAGATAACTGGAATAAAATTATTATTAATAATTAATAATAAAATATCATTATTAATAAAATATATATATTTTTTTTTCTTTTGGGGCCTGCTTGGAGGGAAAGCAGCAGCATGAAACAAAAACTGGAGGCTTGTCATAGGTGTAGTCTCTGCTACCTTCCACGTGTGGAGGTTGATTTTTAAAAACAAAAAGCTTAAAAAATATTCCAAAATTACTGTAGAAGTGAAATATGGAGACTGTTCTTTGTTCAGCTCCAATATATCAATTTTTCTTCCCCCAGGGGAGAAGAGAGTTCAGCTCAGGCGAGCAGAAAGGTGGCAGCAGCTTGTCCTGCCCCAGGGACACTTTGGAGAGAGCATCATCCCTGCTGCTGCACCCCTGCAGTCAGCCTGACCAGCAGCTCCCTGCCCGCTCTGCTCCTTGTTTTCATGGGATTGGAACAGACACAGAGCTCTGCAACTCAGGGTTTGAGCTTTGGGTGCTCTGTTCCTTGTTTTTACAAGCTTGGAATCCCTACAGAGCACTGCAACACAGGGTTTGAGCCTTGGGTGCCCTGTTCTATGTTTTTATAGCCCTGGAACAGGCACAGAGCACTGCAACTCAGGGTTTGAGCCTTTGCTTGCTCTGTTCAATATTTTTACAGGCTTGGAACAGCTACAGAGCACTGCAACTCAACATCTGAGCCTTGGGTTGCTCTGCTCCTGGTTTTTATAGGTTTGGAACAGCTACAGAGCACTGCAACACAGGGTTTGAACCTTTGTGTGCCCTGCTCCTTGTTTTTCAGCTACAGAGCACTAAAACTCAGCATTTGAGCCTTTGCTTGCTCTGTTCCTTGTTTTTACACATTTGGAACAGCTACAGAGCTCTGCAGCTCAGGGTTTGAACCTTTGGGTGCTCTGCTCCTTGTTTTTAGAGACTTGGAACAGCTACAGAGTACTGCAACACAGCATCTGAGCCTTTGCTTGCTCTGTTCAATGTTTTTACAAGCTTGGAATACCTACAGAGCACTGCTACACAGGGTTTGAGCCTTGGGTTGCTCTGCTCCTTGTTTTCACAGTCCTGGAACAGGTACAGAGCAGTGCAACTCAGCATTTGCTCTGTTCCTTGTTTTTACAGGCTTGGAATACCTACAGAGCACTGCATTTGAGCCTTGGGTTGCTCTGTTCTATGTTTTTACAGTCCTGGAACAGGCACAGAGCTCTGCAACACAGGGTTTGAGCCTTGGGTTCCTTTGCTCCTTGTTTTTCAGCTACAGAGCAGTAAAACTCAGCATCTGAGCCTTTGGGTGCTCTGCTCCTTGGTTTTACAGCCCTGGAACAGGCACAGAGCACTGCAACTCAGCATTTGAGCCTTTTCTTCCTCTGCTCCTCGTTTTTACAGGCTTGGAACAGCTACAGAGCACTGCAACTCA
>NW_005054650.1:16144-23734 GCF_000277835.1 Geospiza fortis | reverse complement strand
GTTTTTACAGGCTTGGAACAGCTACAGAGCACTGCAACTCAGCATCTGAGCCTTTGGGTGCTCTGCTCATTGTTTTTCCGCTACAGAGTACTAAAACTCATCATTTCAGCCTTGGATTGCTCTGCTCCTTGTTTTCACAGCCCTGGAACAGGCACAGAGCTCTGCAACACAGGGTGTGAGCCTTGGGTTCCTTTGCTCCTTGTTTTTACAGGCTTGGAATATGTACAGAGCATTGGAACTCAGCATTTGAGCCTCTGCTTGCTCTGTCCTTGTTTTTACAGGCTCAGAACAGCTACAGAGCACTGCAACACAGGGTTTGAACCTTTGGGTGCTCTGCTCCTTGTTTTTCAGCTACAGAGTACTAAAACTCAGCATCTGAGCCTTGGGTTGCTCTGTTCTATGTTTTTACAGGCTCTGGAATACCTACAGAGCACTGCAACTCAGCATTTCAGCCTTGGATTGCTCTGCTCCTTGTTTTTACAGCCCTGGAACAGGCACAGAGCACTGCAACTCAGGGTTTGAGCTTTGGGTGCTCTGTTCTGTGTTTTTACAGCCCTGGAACAGGCACAGAGCACTGCAACTCAGGGTTTGAGCTTTGGGTGCTCTGTTCTGTGTTTTTACAGCCCTGGAACAGGTACAGAGCATTACAAGTCAGGGTTTGAGCCTTGCTAGGCTCCCTTGCTAGGGAGATAGCCAAGTCTGCAATTCAACTTTTAAATTAGCCATTGATAGCTAGAACAGGAGAGATAAAACATTGATGGGTAAAACATGGGGAACTGGAATCAAATCTCACAATGACATTTCTGGTATTCAAATAGGACAAATGAAAGATGAAGGGCAGCAATGCAAAGAGTAGTTGCTCTGCTCTTTGTTTTTACAGGCTTGGAACAGCTACAGAGCACTGCAACTCAGCAGCTGAGCCTTGGGTTTCACTGGCAGGTGGGGACGGAGGGAATCCTTCTGCTTCTAAGTGTGAAACAGAATCAGCACTTTGTATGTTTTGCTTGGATTGCTTTTTTAATTTTTTTTTTTACATAAAATTGGTGTTGAAGGTTTTCCATTGAAAAAGGTAAAAGAAAAAAATTATCAAAGTAATTTTTTTGATAAATAAAAATCAGTTATCAAAAGAATTGATTTTTCTCTTAATGCATATTTACCCTCAGAAAATCATTTATACATTCTATAATTTGTGTTAATAGTAGTATGTTTTCCTTGTATTGCTTTTTTAAAAATTTTTTTTACATAAAATTGGTGTTGAAGCTTTTCCATTGAAAAAAGGTAAACAAAATAATTGATTTTTCTCTTCATGCATATTTATCCTCAGAAAATCATTCATACATTCCCTAATTTGTGTTAATAGTTTGTATGTTTTGCTTGTATTGCTTTTTTAAAAATTTTTTTTACATAAAATTGGTGTTGAAGCTTTTCCATTGAAAAAGGGAAACAACAGAATTGATTTTTCTCTTCGTGCATATTTATCCTCAGAAAATCATTTATACATTCTCTAATTTGTGTTAATAGTAGAAGCCCTCAGATGTGTTCTATCAATCTCTTGGAAGGTCAGTACATAATTTCCATTAGGAAAGCCTAAGAGGAATATAAAGTAGACTTTTCAGATTTTTTTTTTTTTAACTAAACCAATAAAGACATAGATATAAATGTGGCTATGCAAGATTCAGAGCCTGTCACTGAAGAAAATCAAACCTAATACAAAAATATATTGATTTGGCTGGAATGCCAGCTTGGCTCAGAACTGTGGGGGATTTAGTTGTTGGTTTTTTTGGGTTTAGATTGAAGGTACTTGAGACAGTAATTTGTGTTTGGACTTAAGTGTTTATTATTTCTTATCAGTAAAACAGTCTCATTACTGTGAGTTGGGCAGCTTTTTATTAGAAAGCACAAAAAGGCCAACAATCTCTTGTTACAAGGTCTTTTAAGACTAAACTAACTAATTAAGAATTGACACCTAGATTATTTTTCTTTTTAACTCCATAACTGATTTTACAGAGCTTGCAATGTAGACTTTTCTGCCTCATTCTAAAATGTTACTTAAACTCATGAAGAGAAGGAAGAAGCATGAAGAAGAAACTTAAGATGACGCTTTGTCCTTTCTATTTTGTTTTTATCTACAACACACTAAAAATCTCAAAACTTAAATTTCTCACCAAGTGATACACTTACACTACTCTCTATAATCTATTTCACACTTTTGTGGATTTTAGTCTATTTTGACGTTTAAGAAACTTTTTTTCATAAATGAGGGTCAAAGTCAGTGCTCCCCTGGGGGTCAGGGCACCCCAGAGCAGATAAAGAAATATTCTCAGCACCTTGAATTTCCACACAGAACAAACCCCCTGTTCATTAAAGGGGTTTATCTGAAATAAAAGCAACATAAATGTTGTGTATTTTTACCTCTCCTGTTCTGTGGTTCCTCTGCCCCCTTTTCTCCTCGAGGGGAGGCTGTGCCCACCCAAACCCAGTGATTTTATTCCTTTTTTAGCACAGCAGGTTGGTTGTTGGTGGGATGCTCTGGGTCTGGATGGATCTCATCAGGAAATCCCAGAGATGGAGCAGCTCCTGTCCTGTGAGCTGGCTCTCATTATGGATCTTTAATCTGATAAATATTATCTCTCTGATCTTGCCATGGTTTTTTCGTGTTTAGGAGATGAATAATGTGAGGTTAAACCAAGCTTGTTTAAAGGGGCACTGAGTGAACAGAGTGTGCCTTCCCCTCTCCAACCTTTTATCCTGCAGATAAATCAAAATCATGAATCAAATCACTATAACTCTGCTGAGAGGACATTTAAAGACTATTTCTGCTACGTAACCGAAGATCCAGACCAAATTCCAAGATTCCCATGGAGATCCCCAGCAGTGCTGGCTCCATGATGCTTTCTTGAATAAGAACTGAACCCGTCCCTTGTCAGGACCCAGGACATCCCTCTGGTGTCCAGGATGGCCAGGATCCCTGCCAGGGGGCTCAGAGACCCTGGCACAGAGCCCAAGATGCCCCTTTGGTTTCGATTATGACCCATGGAGCAAATTACCAACCTTATATGAAGATCTGCAAGCCACAATAAATTAAGTAGAATGACAGTGAATTTATCACAAGGTGAAAAAGTAGATTTTGGGGTTTTTAGAATGGAGGTTCAGGGGGAAAGATGGAAAGATCTGGGCATGTCCAGCCTTTCTCCTTCTTCTTCTTGGCCTCCATCTTCTGCTGTGATGGTGGCACTTTTAGATTGGTTTAGAGTAGAAGCTCACTGTCTAACATAGGTGACAGGTATTGGGAAGCAATTGTAAATATTGTACACGTAGTTTTTAGTATAAAAAGATAACACCACCCCCCGGGGTCAGGCAGAGTGCCTTAGACTGTCATGCTGGATAGACCTCGGCAGGACAGGAGAAAGAATTTTATAGATAAGAAACAATAAACAACCTTGAGACTGAGAAATGAAGAGTAGTTCTGACTCCTTCTTCAAGCCCTGGGCTGGGAAAAGAGACTTTCTAACGCATCTCAGGGTCACTCTGAGCAGCTAGAGATCCTGACAGTCCCTGAGTTTTGGTGTTTCTTTTTCTGTGACACTGGAATCAGGAAACAGGAGGAGAAGAGAGAGAGAAGAGAGAGAGAAGAGAAGAGAGAAGAGAAGAGAAGAGAAGAGAGAAGAGAAGAGAAGAGAAGAGAGAAGAGAAGAGAAGAGAAGAGAGAAGAGAAGAGAAGAGAAGAGAGAAGAGAAGAGAAGAGAAGAGAGAAGAGAAGAGAAGAGAAGAGAGAAGAGAAGAGAGAGAGGAGAGGAGAGGAGAGGAGAGAAGAATAAATTTGTCCTTCAAAAAGCATCAGCGACTATTCTAAACTGGGTTTGTTTAAAACTCAATCAGCTATTAAGCTTTTTCCTATGTTTTTATTTACATCATGGGCTTTTGTAACCAGCTACGTGTGGGTTTGTATAGTAACTAAAACATGTCATGGCCTGTCCTGGTAGGATAACCTGAGTTATACAATTTAAATAATTATTAAAAACAAAGAAACCACACACACTTTCTCTCTAATAGGAAAATTTGGAGAGGGAGAAGAAGGCTTGTGTTGGATACTGATCTCACTTGTGTGAATGAAGTGACGCTGGAGAAATAAGAAGAAATGGAATTGTACAATCCAATTTTTATAAAGAGATCATTGAATATTCCTGCCATGATAAATCTAATTAATGCTAATTATTTAAGGCTTTGGGATGCAAATAGCCACAGGCAAGCTATTGGTAGTATGTAAATATTGAGAAGGAAAGATGTGAAAGATATGGGTTTATCTCACTCATTCATGAGAGCTTATTAAGGATATGGCAAAGTTGTCAAACACTTGTTAAGCACTTAAATATTATCTGAGTAGGGAATCCTCAGTCAAACAGGCAAAGTGCTCTCTCTCCCTCTTTGGGATCATTCAGAATTTCTCATGCTGACCTCTGCAGAAATTCAGGGGAACAGAAGCAAAAATCAAATTTTCTTTCTCTTTCTAACTTCTTGAAAGTCATTTAGTCATCTTTTGAAGTGATGAAAGGAAATGAAAATACCTTTTATTTCTGTAAATCCTTTTCTGAGCTCTGCAGTGACTTTGTGCAGAGCAGGTGGGGAGGAGAGCCACAGCAGAGCCTTTCCCACAACAAACTGTGCATTTTTGTGTGGAAAGTTTAGAAACTGTTTTGAAAGCTACTTCTGTAGCATTTGATTTTAATAGCCTTTATTTCCAATTATTTTATGGTGAATCATTAGGAGAGCTCCATAGTTAAGGCATTTGTGGTCCTGGATCATTTTATCAGAATTTTCCCAATCAGTGAAAAATGGAAATGCAATTGTTGGCAATTTCTTAGAGAGGAAAGGAAACTTGGAGAAAGGAACACTGGGATGCCCAATGTTCATTGAATCATGACCTTGGAAAATTCATTTGTGTCTTATTCTTTGGCTTTCCATTTCCAAAGGCAAATCCTGACTCTGTTATTATCAGATTGCAAGTCAGGTGCTAATTTTGTATTTTTGGGCCATGCCCAGTGTGGAACTCCAGGGCCAGCTGAAGTCTCTCTGTTCAGCACAAACAATTCCCTTAAAACTCCCTCATTCCCTCATTCTCTGGGCAGTTTTGGAGCCAGCACTGCAGGCAGTGTTTCTGCAGCAGGATTTGGGAGCAGGCACGATGCCACCCTGGTTTTTTAAGATTTTCTAAGCCTGCTGATGTTCACATTCTTGTAACGAACTCTCTCACACACTGTGTAAATAATTTAATGTTTTGCATTCTTTTGTGGAGGAAGAGAAATTTGATGGGCTGTTGGTTTGTCCAGTGTCATTGGAGAGGTGGCACTGTCCCCCTCCAATCCACTGTCACTTCTGGAAATCTATAAATGTCAGAGTCAGAATTAAACTTCCCTCTTTTTTGCCATGGAAAGTCCAGTGTCCACATCTTTCTTTTTCACATCCTAGAGTGAGAGCACATCACTGCTGGGTTTGAGCAGTGGGTTAAAGCTGTGCATTTTTGTGTGGAAAGTTTAGAAACTGTTTTGAAAGCTACTTCTGTAGCATTTGATTTTAATAGCCTTTATTTCCAATTATTTTATGGTGAATCATTAGGAGAGCTCCATAGTTAAGGCATTTGTGGTCCTGGATCATTTTATCAGAATTTTCCCAGGGGAGCTGGGAATTTTGCAGGGGAGCTCTCCCATCTCACACCCCTTTGGGGCTCAGGGCTGCTCAGGCACACCCAGAACCCAGAACCGTTCCTGAGGAGTTGTGCTGTTTGTCCTGAGATCTGGTGACAGATCGCTGCTCACATGATTTGTGCTTTATGTGGTTCATTTCTGACAGATCTTACTAAAATTAAATCAACCCCAAAGTATTCCTGCACGTAATTTCTTGCTTCTGCCTTGTTTTCAGGTTTATCCATAAGTTTCACTTCGTGCTGCACAGAGATGTTCTGAGATTACCCACGCTGAGCTGTTTTAAATCCTGGAATTACCAAGTTTTATCATGTGAAACATTTCTATCAAACTATTTCTCTTTTGCTTATTAGGTATTTGGGGTTTTTACTGAATTAAGAGGAAATATTTATGTTTTACAGTCACACTGAAATTACCTGGGAGAATGAAAGGAACAGCTTTAGTGTACTTAGTAAAATATGTATTTGTGCCTAGGATTGCCAGTGACATGCATGAGGAACTGCCAGAAACAGAAAGAGTGCAATACTTAGGATAATCACTCTGAAATACTTAGTCTGTATTTTATTTCAGGTGCTGGGACAACCAGTAGGATCAATCTATAGCTAAGAAACTTATTAGAGAAAATTTCCTTACAATTCACTTGTATTTTTTATTATTATTTTAATCTCCCACTTTGAGAGCAGAAAGAATCCCAGTAGAAGGATTATTACAAGCCTTGTTTGCAATATTTTCTACTCCAAGTATGAAGTGCATCACTTCTACATTTCCTCCCCCAGTCCTGAGTGTGCAGTGAGCGGTGGGAGTGCGGGCAAGGCACGAGACAGAGAATAACCTGTGTGTGCCAGGGGTTACTCAGGCTGTTTGATACAGCACAGAGGGCTTAAATGGATTTTACTGCCTGACTGAACCACTGAAAGCAGCACAGCAATGAGGGATGTATTTGATGACAGAAGGGTTTGCCAGAACAAACCTTGACTGCAGTATTGCATAAAATGGGTTTTATAGTTTAGTTTTGTAGCAGTGACAGCAGTGTTTAGGGATTATTCTCTGTCCTCCTCAAAGGCTACTCCTTATCATTGTTTAGAGTTTCCTGCAGTGATAAAGTTCTTTTCCTCTCCCAGCACTGATATGCTGGCAAACCCTTCCTCTTTTTAGAGACTTTCTGGTGCAACATAATCTGACCTGGCCAAGAGCCCAGGGTGAGGGGTGATAACCTGTCACAGACACATTTTATGTAAAAGCCTTTCCTTAGGATTTTTTTCTCCTGAGAAGCTGAGAGGCCTCAGGAACAAAATGTAAACAATGGTTATCTGCTGCTGTGGAATGCAACAGGTGCATCTGTGATTGGTCTCAAGTGGTTGTTCCTAATTAGTGGCCAATCACAGTCAGCTGGCTCGGACTCTCTGTCCGGGACACAAACCTTTGTTATCATTCTTTCTTTTTCTATTCTTAGCTTAGGTAGCCTTCTGATTAAATCCTTGCTTCTATTCCTTTAGCATAGTTTTAATGTAATATATATCATAAAATAATAAATCAAGCCTTCTGAAACATGGAGTCAGATCCTCGTTTCTTCCCTCATCCTGGGACCCCTGTGAACACGGTCACAATAACCTCTGTGCAAAACTGAATGTGGCAGCACTCAACAGAAACAGTTCCACACCTGATTATTGCAATCAAACACACAAATAACTTCTGGACATCACTCATTCTTGTTTCTCCTTGCTGGCTACCAAGGTGCCGACACTTTTAGTAGTTATCCTTCTTTATTTCACAGGCTGAGCTGCAGATCTTTGTGTTTTCCCTGAGCAAAAGGGCACCTGGACAGCCTGCTCTGGTGGCTGCTATCCATCAGCATCCTGCCATGACTCAGCCTCTCTGACTCCATTCACAC
>NW_005054650.1:12143-16117 GCF_000277835.1 Geospiza fortis | reverse complement strand
TATGTGTGTGAGAAATGTTCAAAATAATAAATGGAAACTGATTCAGAGCTAGACTGACTGAGGCACAGAGTGAATGGCAATGAGCAGTGGTCCCAGAACGTCCCTCCAAGGAAAATCAGACCAGCAGCAGCAGCAGCAGCAGTAGAGGGCTTTTAGCTCAGTGCAGCATTTGCTAAAATCAAACTGCCTCTGGCTCAGGGGGAGTGAAAGTGCCATTCTTGGCCTTCAAGAGGATGCTGGAACAGTTTGTGTGCTGCTCCTTTTGAGAGTATTTTCTTCCCGTCTGACACACACAATAAGAACCAGGAGTAAATACTCAGATATCTTAATTATCCTGCTGCCTTTATTGTGCTGTGCTTGGTTTTCATCCAGGGAAGCCACACATGAGAGGCTTGCAGGACCAGCCAGACAGAAAGTCTGCTTTGCTTTCCTAGAAACAAACCAGAAATCATTTCTGAAACAGAACCCAAGGTGGGATTCTGATGTGGAAGCCTTTGGTAATACTGAAATTATGCACCATTAACTCACAGAGTGCCACTGTGATATTTTCTGAAAAATCCCTTTGCCAGGATTTCTTCTCCTGGCAAGATGAGAAGCCTCAGCCTCTCCATGTTTTGTTGCTTTGGAATGTGATTTGGAGAATTGTTTACCCAGCATGTGAATTGATTTTAATTAATGGCCAATCCATAAATCATATAAATCATATAAATCATATAAATCATATAATTAATATAATATATCAGCCTTCTGAGAACATGGAGTCAAATTCTCATCTCTCACCTCATCCTGGGGACCTCACAACACCACAACAATAGAGCACACAGCTTTCATTTATATTTAGCAAATAATGCACCCTTGAGCTTCATCTAACCTTTCAAGAACAGCTTAAAATGAGAAGTCCCTGGTAGAGGGCTTGTGTGCTAAAAGCAAAGAGCTGCAGAGCTTTTGGGTTGGCTCTGCTGTCTCTGCAGGCAGGGAGAGGCTGAGTTCTTGTTAGCAACACCAAGCCCATTTGCATGAATAATGCCACACTCTATGCCATGAGGTAAAAGATGCAATTAAATTTCCCTCAATAGACACAGAGCAGGTTGTAAAGTGCTAAAAAGCAAACCTGGCAAATGAAGTGCCCAGATTAGCAAAGCCAGTGCTGGCAGAGAGAGGGGATTCCTGGGAAAATCAGGTTTCACTTGTGACAATTCACTGTCTGATTGAGAGACCTTTTCTGTAGAATAGCAGGCAAAATTATTTCATCATGTGTTTAATCCTATCTGACATGAGTTGTCTGAGAATTGTCCTGTGTAGAGAACAAGAAAGACAACATTGAAAGGAGGATTTGCTAACAATCTTTCCTTAGCAACTCCTAAATTATTTCTGCTGCTCTGGGCCTCCCTCCATCTAGACTTGCACTTTAGCTGATGTCACAGACCCTTTCAAGACAAATAAAACCTCCAAAGCAACACCCCTTCCTCTAATCTAGAAAGGATGGACTTTGCCTAATTAACAAGAAATTGATTTTTAATCAGCATAGTTGAAACAATTGTAACAAAATTTTAATGTGAACTACTGCACTAAATGTGCTGGTCTTTGACAATCAGTGATAAACGACTGCCATGGAATTTCATTGATATTTAGAAGCTTTTATTAATGATCTCATGAAGTCATTAAGAAAACTTTCAAGAAGAATAGGCTAGACTGGACTAGAATAGAAAAATATGGTGTTTGTGTTTTGCAGCTTTCACTTGTTATTATTCCTAAAATTAGTCAGGGTGTTTTAACTCATTTTGATGTTACTTTAACTTGAATTTAGCTTTACTTGTAAAGAGTAAATTTAATTGAGAAAAATATTTCTTATAGAGGAAATTAACTGTGTCTGTTGCTCTCTGATACACCCCTGAGTTTTATGCCACTATTCAGGCTGGATGTAGATTGGAATTTGAATATAGAACATCTCCAAAGTCAGGACTGTAACAGATCTCACAGGGCTCACATGGTGCAGCAGAACTCCATCCTTTTCTTGTATCAAAATCCAAAGGTTCTACTTGACCAAAAACAATTTTCCTGTAAGTATTCCTGATACTCCTTCATCTGCTGGACATAGCACAACAACCTTCCTTGGTTTTGTTTAATTTTCTGTCTCCTCTTCAAAGTCAGGAAGTTTGCAGAGGTGAAAGGGAGCTGGGAAGGGAACAGAAATATTCTGCAACAGGAATATTCTGCAACAGGAATATTTTCTCTGTGCAATGACAATTCAAGCACTGAAAATCCAAGTTTTTATTCATCTAGAGCCACCCTGGCCCCTGGCAGGGAGAATGCCACACTTCCAGCTCTGTGCATCACTCCTTGCTGGTCTTTTCCCTCCATTGAATTTAAAGCTATAACCCAAGAGTTAGATCTTGTTTTGTGTACAGAGCCTGGAAACTGCTAATTAAGCAGCCATTTAATTTGCAATGAGCAGTTTGTCTGGCAGAAAAGACAATGCAGGGAAGACTCCTCTGTTAATGACATTGTCTCACTGCTGGGGTTTTGTTGCTGTTTTGTTCTCTCATTCTTCTTAACAGGCAGCAAGGGAGCTGAAACCGAGTTGTTCCTGCTGTGCAGGGAGGGATCCACCAAAGGCTTTGCATTTTAATCCATCTCATGTTTGCAGAAGAGACCAAAGAATTTTCTGAGGCTCCATAATCCCCTCCTTTGCTGCATATTTTGCAGTGCCATTTACATCTAGAGCCTTTTCAGGCCATCTGGAGCCAATCTGTGTGCAAAGGGAAAATGGAAAAAACCTCCCTGTTCCTTGTGGGAATCTGTCTGGTGAGCCCCTCCCCTCAGGCAGGCAGGTTTTGGTGTTTTTCTCAGGATGGATGGAACACTGCTGCTTATGTAACCCAGCCATGAGTTTGTAGAATAAAGAGTAGGGTAACCAAGCAACAAAAACCCTCCTTGCCCTGAACACAAATTGCTGTCTGATTGTTGGGATGCTAACACCAATACTTCCAGGAATTAAACACTGAAGGGTTCAGTGTGAGCAAGCAGCTTTCAGCCTTCTTGTGCTCATTATGTTGTTTTAGTAATGCTCAAATGCTTTTAAATCCTTTTTTATTCTGCTGTAAAGAGAAGCTATGGTCCAGCTCTTTAAGCCACATAACTTGCAGCTAAATGCTGCTTTCTTCCCCAGGATCTGTCTTGGTGTGTTTATCTGTGTGTGTAAATCAGGACACAGGCTGAAGGCTCTTTGATGGAGCAGAATTTCATTCCATTAATTCAGATTTGTTGGTACCATACCAGAGCTAGCCTTTAAAAGCTCCATGAGGAGTTTTGAGCCAGGCTTTGTTGATGCTGCTGCTTGGCCTGGTGGTCATCTCCAGACCTTAAAAAAGCCAAGAACTCTCCTAAAACTCAATGGAATTATCTCACAGATTAATCAATCCTGTGTTCTGTGTGTAATAATCAATGAGATTATCCACACACAGAACAAGCCTGGGCTGGAAAAGCCACCTGGGAGACATGAGCACTGGGGCACTTTCTCACATAGCAATGGATGCAGTGTGTGGGGAAGGAATTCAGTTTAAAAACACCATTAAAAAAAAAGAAAAGAAAAGAAAAAAAAGGAAAAAAGGAAAAAAGAAACAGTTAAAAAAAAAGAAAAGAAAAGAAAAAAAGTAAAAAGGAAAAAAGAAAAAAGAAAAAAAAGGAAAAAAGGAAAAGAAAAAAAGGAAAAAAGAAAAAAGGAAAAAAGAAAAAAAAAAAGAAAAAAAAAAGAAAGAAAAAAAGAAAAAAAGAGAAACTTTTGCAGGCAAATGTTGAACCACAGATTGCTTTTTAGGGACTACAAATGGTAAAATGGACTTTATCAGCTGTGGAGGGTGAAAATATCCTCAGTTCAATGCAGATTTTTCAAGTTTTAAGTTATTTCAGTTTCTGTTCATATAAACAGTTACAAAGGCTTGAAAAAGGAAGAGGACAGGCCACAGAATGCAGCA
>NW_005054650.1:6771-12131 GCF_000277835.1 Geospiza fortis | reverse complement strand
GGGAGTCAACCAGGCTGTGGGGAATTTCAAGATGGCCCTTGTTTCCTCTGGGGAGCAGGAACATGGATGCAAAGTTTAGCAGTCCCTCATTTCCTTCCCTTTAGGACATGCTCTTCCCTTCAGGACATGCTCTGCCTGTGCCACAGGCAGAAATTTCGTGTTTTAAATACACTTTACACTGATATTGAGAGCTCTGGGTAAGGAAACTGTGTTTTGGTATGGAGGGAAGGTTGTCAAATAAGAACACACTGGATAATCAGCACTCAAGAAAGGAACAAAATCAGGAATTAAGGAGAGAATGGCCAAAAAAAAAAGCCTAAACAAAACAAGAGGATGTTCTTGGCAAGCAGACAGAGAAAAAAACATCTGAAATAAACCACTGCACAGAGCAGCTAGAGGCAGAGGTTGCCATCAGCAGGGAACCAGGGTGATCCACAATTCCCCTTATCTGGGAGTGGGGCAGAGCAGCTGAGGGATGAATGCCAGCTGTGGGAAATCCCAAATACAAGGAACAGGAGAAGGTTAAGGCAGAAACACAACTGAGAGGTGACTGTGCCTGCAGCCCCAGGGCAGGGAGAGCTGTGGCATTCACATTTTCTGATAAAATCCTTTCGTCCAGGACTTTTCTCCTGGGAAGCTGAGAAACCTCAGAGAAAAGGAAAACAATGCTCATCTCATTTGCTTCTCCTGTGTTGTGCTCACATGTGGAATGTGTTTGGAGATTGTTTACCCACAGGTGATTGTTCCATTGGATTCTGCTGTGAGTTGTTTTCACTCTTTGGCCAATCAGGGCGAAGCTGTGTTGGGACTCTGGCGAGAGTCACAAATTTTCATTATTATCTTTTAGCATTCTGTAAGTATCCTTTCTGTATTCTTTAGTATAATATTCTTTAATATAATATCTCCAAAGTCAGGACTGTAACAGATCTCCAGGGCTCACATGGTGCAGCAGAACTCTATCCTTTTCTTGTATTAAAATCCATAGACTTGACCATAAAGTAATAGAGCAATAAATTATAAAGTAATAAATAAACCTTCTGAGAACATGGAGTCAGATTCTTCATTCCTCCCTGCAATGAGGGTCCCAGAAAATACAATAGGGAGTATTTTGGTGTTTTTATCTATGCAAGCTTGGGCAGCACTTATATCCCATCTAAGCTGGGGCAAAGCAAGAGGGTTTGCAGGAGAAGTTTTTAAGAGGAGGAGATCCTGAGCAGACTGTGCCACTTGCCATAATGCTGCACTGGCATTAAAGGCAGGATGGGGTGAGCTTAGAGCACCAGAATCCCCATCTTGGGGCTGAGGGTGGGAGCAGGGTGATGGACAGTGGAAGGTGGGCTGAGGATAGAGGACAGAGAGATGACCTGTTATTGGAATATTTACCAATATAGCTGGACAGAACCTGCCTGAGCTTGTCTGGCCCCGGCAGCTGAACCAAATAGCAGCAATAGCAGCAACTGTGGTGTTTCACCCCAGAGACACTTTTGGCCAGCTGGATGTTGCAGCTGGGCGCGTGGGGACAAGTCCAGACTGCTGGGACTCCGGTGGCGGCGGGATGGACCTTCCTCCCATGGAGGGTCTGCTCCTCAGGTTTCCCTCTGCCGCAGAAGCTTTAAGGCCGTAGTGAAGGAAAGGAGTCGGTTCTGATGGAGGGTTTTAATCCAGAGCTTTATTCTGGCCTGCAGGCCTCTGAACCCAGCAAGTGCTCCAACAGAACTCCGGGACTGCATGGTTGCTCGCCCTTTTACCCAGGGGAGGGGAGGAGGGAAGGGATAGGGAACCCACCAACCTGGTACAGGAGAGAAGGTCTCAAGGGACAAAGGACACCTGGATGGCCAAATGCCCTCCCCGGGGCAGAGGGCATCTTTTGAATCTGCCAATCACTCAACGCCCTTCAGGAATTCCAGGATTGACAGACAGTGCTTGGCAGGGGTCAGGGTGGGGAAAGGAGGGATGATTGACACACCTGGGAGGGAATTTTAGGGGAGAAACCCAGGGTTCTGGGGTAAACCATGAAATCACAACGCAACAAATGTCTCCCTGGATCCCACAGTTTTGGGATTTGTAACTCCCTTCCTTTCAATTTGTACTTTAGCTTTTGGATTTATCACTCCCCTCCTTTCAATTTGTGCTTTTGGTGCCACGTGGCATGTGTGGGTCTGTTCCTAACCCAAGCCCTTCCACTGTGCCCTTCTGTCTGAAACCTCCCTGTGCAATGACAGCTCGAGCTCTTGGGAGAAATAACAAGGAATGGGATTGGATTTATCAGGATGGAAGCAAATAGTTACATTTAACTGCATTACTGCATCACTACTCGGAATTTTCAGTGCACTGTGATTTAAAATTGACGTCTTTATCAGTTTTGAACAAGTCCATGCAAAGCCATTAGAGGTTATTCAATTTCAATTTCCCAAAGTAGCAGGAAGATTGCAAAATAAAAATCCAGGGCAGGATCATGCTTCAGCCCCTTGGTGCCTCAGTGAAACAAATGGGGACCAGTTCCTCCTCCCAGGGATCCCGAGTCCCTTGATTAGTACTTCGAGCACTGATTTGGGTAGGCTTGTTATGCAATTAAAAAGTATGAATTTAGCATGAATGCTGCTCCTGGATCTTTACTGTTTTTCCTGAATTTTCCATCCTTTCCCTGCTCCCTGGCTGCACTGCACTGGTTCCCCAGTGAAGCTCAGTTTGCTGTGCTGTGCTGCTGAAGAACAACTCAAGATCTGTTGCTTTGCTTTCCATTAAGAAGTTGATTGCATTACTGAGACTACAACAAAAACATTTTTTTAGCAGCTTAAGATAAATCCATAGGACTCAAATTTAAGTAAAAGGCATTTTCATTTGTTGTTTCCTTACAGCAAAGCCTCTGTAATTCTTTTCCATTCCATTAATTCATTGTGTAGAGATGTGAGGAAAGGACAGATGAGAACCTTTATCAGAATTTTCCCTTTCCCTCTCAGGAATGAGTATTTCCTAGGGCTTCCACTTATGGGGAGCTCATTCACACAGTGAATATTTTCAAGAGTAAACTGAATTACTTGCAAGCACAGCATGGCATGGAGATGCTGGGAAGCTTTTGTGGATGTGGCTCACAAGCTCTGCAGAGACCAGAATTTTGTGCAGAGCAGCTCCTCCAAGCTGTGTGGGATGGGAGTACCCAGTGCCTTTGGAGATAAAGAAATCAGATTTCTAATTCCTCTGCAGTCACCCTGCTGTCTCTGAAGAAGGAAGGGATAGGACTGGGGTGATTTTAATTAATTAATTTAATTAAACTAATTCATTTTATTTTAATTTATATTAATTAATTTAAATTTAATTTTACAATAATTTTAATTAATAATTTTTATTAAATTTTTATTGTATTTTATTTTCTTTTTATTAATTTTATTAATTTTCTGGAAGATTCAGACTCTCCTTGGGCTCTGCCGGGTGCTGCTGTTTGCAGTCCTGGGGCACTGAGCCACACCAGCACAGCAGGGATTTTTAGAGTATTTCCCTTTTCATTCACTTCTTCCAAACCAACTTTACACTTCCTGAGAGGGAAAACTGCCACAGAATAGATGGGGAGGGAAAATGCAGGTACAGAGGAGGATTGAATGGAAATGAGACATTTCCAGGGAGTTGATATCTGCCCAGATTTCTCTTCTGGGGACAGAATCCCTCTCCTGGCTGGGGTGGGCACAGGTAATATTCTCATTACCCTGAGGTAAATGAGAATATGTGGAAGTCCTTTGCTGGATTCCAGCCCTACAAACACTCAGCTTTCCTTTCCATTCCTCTTTTAGTGTTTATTTTTATGCAAGGATATGAATCTTCACAGGTTCCTTGTGACACCAGCAAGAGGCATTAGCAGTCTGTGAGTATCAATCAATACCTACACATTGAAATGAAGGCTGAGGTGGTTTGAATTTAATAAATATTTAACAGCTGCCCTTAAGAACCACTAAACCTCTTCCATTTGTAATAAATTACCTCCAAAAGCAAATTTACTTTTGGGCTAATGGGAACCAGAGTGTTCTCCTCTGCACTCAGTTTTATAGAGAAAATAAAATAAATTTCAAAGCTTACCTGAGTCCCTTTCAGCCCCTTGAGTCCATGGATCTGCTTCAAGGGGAAATAAGTGCTGGGATGAGCTATTTTATTTAAATAAGTACTTATGAGACAAAAGGTGTGAGATGTGAGTAAAGTCTCTGTCCGTGCTTCGTTGCCACTAAAACAGAGTTTCTTCATTTAGCCCCTTTGGTAAAAGGACAGTAAATCACAATGCTGATAAATACCAGGTCATTCTCTATCAAAGCCTAATTGCACCAAAATAATTACCTTTAGAGAAACTATCATTAAATCAAAAATTTATTTCAAGCAATGACCAAAATATGAATTATTAATTTACAGAATTAACTGAAATGCCAAAGGTTTTAATTTTATTTTTCAAAAGCAGCAGCACCACCAATAAACACCCAACCAGGAGCGTGAAAATCAGTGTGTTACAAAAAAATCAGATATTTAAAGAGTGTGAGGTCATGAGATGGTTCACAGGACAACATTTACACTTATGAAACCTTGCTGATGAAGACAAATAAATTAATATTAAAATCCATGGCAGTAAGTGCGTGTTTCTGGATTTTTGAGATAAATTCACAGGGATTTTTCCACACTTAACAGGGGGAAATCCCCCACTGAACCCAGCCAGGGTGGTTCTGCCCTGAGGATGGAACTGGGAGGTTTGTGCCTGTTTCTCCGACAGGAATTAACCCTTTCAGGGGCTCAGAGCTGATTTTTACCCCGTGCTGGTGAGGAGCTGTGTGTGCCACCCCAGCAGAGCCGAGCTCTGGCACTGCCTGTGCCACCGCCCTGGGCTGGAAATAGAAACCAGCCCAGATAATTAACTAATGAACTCAGGGGAAGGGACTGGCACTCTGTTCCCAGGCAGGATTTCTGGCACACTCTCTGTTTGATCTGCAGAGAGGGGAAACTCTGGGAGACTTCTTGGGTTGGGTGGTTCAGGGTTTTTTTTGTTTGTTTTGTGGGGTTTCAGAGGGAGTTTGAAAACTTAAAGAACCATTTCTTTTTTTTAAATGAATAAACATGTTCAAATATCTTTTTTCCCCTTTTAATACTGGGTCCTTCCCTTCCCATATTACTGGGTCCTAATTTTGCACATTCATAATTTTGAACAGTCTGAGTGTCAATAACTCCCCTGGGCTTTTCTTCCCTGGCAGTAATTGACAAAACTTTCCAGCTGTTGTAAGTCTACACTTAATTCTACAAATCTGCAGTGGAGCAAAGCCTTTTTAATCACTTGGGCCCTGGATAAACACTTTCTACTTGCTCTAGACCACCTGTGTTAAAATGAGTTTATT
>NW_005054650.1:3874-6761 GCF_000277835.1 Geospiza fortis | reverse complement strand
ATAATAATAATAATAATAATAATAGTGCTGTTTGGGCTAGAATTCCTGCCAGGGGAGTTCAGAGAAGCTGTAAGAAGAGAATGAATCCCTTTGGGATCAAATTGATGGATGGAGGGCAGAGTGACTGCAGAGGTCACAATGTTTCATGTTTTGATGGACAGAATGATGATAAATAAAGCAGGTTTATCAAAAAGGAGGCAGAAGTTGGATGTGTTCTATTAGGGAGCAGAGATCTTTGATGGATGATGATTTATTTATTTATTGTACCCATTTCTGACTATGCTGAGCTGAAGGATGCTCTCAGATAAGCACTCAAGCTCACTTTGAATCAAAGCTCAGATGTAAAACAAAAAAGCTGTGAGAACACAAGAACTCAGTGTCAGCCTTGGGTCTGAAATGAAGTTGTTGCCTGAATTGCTAAATTCAGTCTGCACTCTCCACACTCTCCTGTTCCAGCAGCAGGGTTGGAAAACAATGCTGCAAGTTTTAAATGTGTGACCTTGTGTCATTTGTTCTGACAGCAGTGGAAAGATGTGACTGCAGAGATTGCTCAGGTCTACCCAGTTGTAATTGCAAAACTTCCAATTAATATTCCTAAAGCTTAAAATAATTTGTTTTAAACCATCCTCAGGTAAGTGAATGAAGCAAAATACCTGTAGGATAAAACTGCATTTAAGCCTTGAGCCTGGAGAGCTTTCATTACAAATGCAATTAAAATTCCCAGCACTGTTCTCTTGACTGGGGAGGATCATTTCTACAGCCATAAAATACTGACAACAGAGAAGTGAACAGGATAATAATGGGTAGAAGTTAACAGGATAGTTATTGTAGAGGTGGCTTTTAATGGTTCAACACTTGTGTACTCATTTCACATGAAAAGAAAAATTGGAATAAAAAGCTCTGAAATGCTAGAATCAACTTGGCTTGAAAGAGCACAGGAACTTAATTAAAACAATGCTTTCTGAAAGATCAAATGATAATATGAAAATGAACTGCAAAGTATTTAACGATATTAAAATCTCCTTTTATTTGAAAACCATGTCTGTGAACTTTTCCCCAGCATCCCAAAAGTGAATTCTACTTTACAAGATCTAACTGAAGTCACAATTCGTCATTCTGGGGACTTTTTATTGGCATGAGACACATCCAACAGAAATAACATTTTGTTACTTTGAACCTGTTTTCGAGCACAGTGAGGGGAATGATTGACTGAACAAAATCTGGGGATGAATTTGCTGGACTCCAGCCCTGCAAACACTCTGCTTTCCTTTCCATTCCTCTTTTAGTGTTTGTTTTTATGCAAGGATATGAATTTCACAGGTTCCTTGTGACACCAGCAAGAGGCATTATCAATCTGTGAGTATCAATCAATACCTACAAAGAAGTAAAGAAGACCTTACTTCCAGGTGGCATCTCCTGGCCTGCTGGGAAGGTTGTGGGGAGAGGTTTTCCCTTCTCATCCACCTCAAGCCTGTGTTTGCCTGAGATGTCTGCAATAGCATGCTGCATTCACATTCTCTGATAAAATCCCTTCACCCAGGATTTTTCTCCTGGGAAGCTGAGAAGCCTCAGAGAAAATGAAAACAATTCTTATCTCATTTGCTTCTCCTGTGTTGTGCTCACATGCGGAATGTGTTTGGAGATTGTTTACCCACAGGTGATTGTTCCATTGGATTCTGCTGTGAGTTGTTTTCACTCTTTGGCCAATCAGGCCAAGCTGTATTGGACTCTGGAAAGAGTCACGAGTTTTCATTATTATCTTTTAGCATTCTGTGAGTATCTTTTCTGTAATCTTTACTATAGTTGAGTTTAGTATTCTTTAATATAATATAGTATTGTAAAGTAATAAATTACCCTTCTGAGAACATAGAGTCAGATTCATCATTCCTCCCTGCCACGCGGGTCCCCACAAATACAATAATAGCTATTGCAAAAAAAAGCTTTTTATCAAGTATCCACAGCTTTTTATCAAATTATTGGGGTTTAAAACAGTCTGCCTGCTGCATTTTCAATAGAACTTCTTTCCACAGGGTGCCTCTTCACTGCTGTGCAATGCACCTGAAGCTTCTCACCTATCTCTGGTCCTGTGCCTGTGCATTATTTGCATATATCTCTGCAAAACCACTGCCTCCTTATAGTAAAATTAGGTAGTCCTTGACACAGGGAATGATTGGTACCTGACCCCATTGGTTCAGAGCGCTGAACAATTGCTTTATTAAAACTATATTATATTACATTAATACTATACTATATTAAAAAACTATTATACTATCCTATATTAAATTACATACTAAAGAAAATTCTGTTTCCAGACAGCCAGGACACAGCTTTTTATAACTGGCCAAGGAAACAAAACAATCCTTTGTTGAATCCAAGTGCCAAATTACTTTGGGTAAACAATTTCCATAACATAATCCACATGTGCAAAAACAACAGGAGCAGAGAATAGAGATAAGAATTGTTTTCTCTTCTTCTCTCTGTGCTTCTCCAGGAAAAATCCTGGGAGAGAGAATTATCTCCCTCTGCTCAGAGAATGTGAATGCCACACTTCCTAAAGGATTTCCAACCTGAAATCCCACACACCTGCCTGGGAATAGAAGACAAAGGTGTGGAATACAGATTTTATGGCATTTTTACTGCATAGCCCCTCTGGCTGTTCGGACACTGAGCCCTGAGCTGGGGGAAGGGTCCCTGTCCCTGCCCCACTGGAGCTGGCACACTCTGAGGGTGTCACAGCTTTCATCTCCTCTGCTCCTTTATCTCACCAGTGACTCATCCTGCAGTGCAACCAGAGGCATCCCATTTGCATCACCTCTCAGCTCATTATTTAGGGCAAAGGAATTGTTGTTGGCATCTTAAAACACCCCACCGAGTCCTTCAGGCTTTG
>NW_005054650.1:0-3864 GCF_000277835.1 Geospiza fortis | reverse complement strand
TTTCCTGCCCACCAAATCTCTTCAGTTTAAATCAGCTTAATACATCCATGAAATCCTCCTGGCTCTCTTATTCATGTTCTTTCTAATAATAGATAATATTTGTTTTTGTTCTGCTGGTTTTGTAACAGCTGGCATGGTTTGTGTTTGCAAACCCAAACCTTGTCTGAAGGAAGGTGTCTGCAACGTCAGAGGATCCAGAGAAAGAGCATTGGAACCTTGCAGAATTTTCCAGCCTGCCCTCAGACTGAGATTTGTTAGTGGAATTTATTGCCAGAAGTAGAAAACAGATTTCAGGGATGGGAGGTTGAGAGCAGACATTGGGATATTTGCACCAAGCGTAGCAGTGAGTTTCCTATGGAAACTAAAAAGTGCCTTTTTTGCCCCCCACTCTTGATTTTCTGTGTAAAAATCATTCTTTAAACTTCAGAGGACCTCACTTTGTTTCTATTTTTCCTGGTCGTTGAGGGGATGAAAAGTGATTTTCTTATAAAATACATCTTTTCAAAATGATTTATCCTTGTTTTTGACAAGGTTATACCCAGTCTGTCTGATGAGTTTGTTATGCTGGTATCTGCAGGCTATAATTAAAGGGGTCTCAGAACTAATCACTTGTCCAGTTCTTTTTCTCAGAATTAATCACTTTTTGCTTCCTTAATGCTCCCCCACAGCAGCAGAGCCAAAAGGTGCAGAGCAGACAGCAGCAGGTCTGTGATGAGTTCACAGCTCAATTTGCCCCACAGATTTCTACAGCATCTCAGAAATGTTCAGCTTTCAGATAGATCCATCAATATATATCAAATATATCCATCAATATATATCCATCAATATCTTGGATTAAATCCATCTCCCAGGAGTGCTGCCTTTTGCAGGGTGTGCAGCTTCACTTCAGGAAGGTTCTGCTGCATCTCTGAGTCTTTATTTTGCTTTTTACCTGCACTTAACCCTTGTGACTGGCCCAGAAATCTGAATCTGTGTGTTTCTACCAAGGTTTTACTTAATTATCCCTTAAATTGTCTTTTGGAACCATTGCCACAGGAGCCACTACTTCTTTCTTATTAATAAAGAAAATTGGAGCAGGTTTTGATGGGTTTCTTGACTAACTTGTGCTCTGTGTCTGGAGCAACCTCTGAAGATTCAGTTTAAATCCAATAAATTACCTTGTTTAACATACCAGAGACAATTAAATGGTCAGGAAAAAATGAGGCAGAACTCCTAACAAAATATTCTGTTGTTTTTTTTTTTTTTTAATAGCCTGGCCTGTGAATGAAGGGCAGAAAGGGATGTATTATAAAGCTGCAGAGGTTTTTTCTATGTATTTCCTCCCCACAACCATTTAATTTAATAAATTAACTTTAAACAATGTCAGATGATGATTTAAATTGAAGTTTCCTATTAATTTTTCTTCTGTTTTTGGCATGAAACAACTGTGAAAGTAGAGTGAAAATGAGTCAGGGTTTCTTACAGCCATTCTGTCTCCAATGACCAAAGTTTTTCTGCTATTTCACTTGGTTTAGCTGCTGTAATTTAAAAAATATAGTTAATTAGTCTTATAATTTTAAAAATCTGATCATTTTATGCTTTATAATTTAAGTCTTCTCCATTCCTCTGCTCATACTGTTATATGTCTGTAGAAAATAACAATAAACTAGAATATATAATATAATAATATATAATAATATATTATCTAGCATATTTTATTATATATACATTATATATAATATCATGTATTTCTATTAATATATAATGTAGAATAACAATAAACTAGAAACTGCAACAATACAACAGAGAGTTAAAGTACAGACTCTGCTGGTTTTTATCCAATCTGTCATTAATTCTCTCATTTGGAGGATTATTTTTATCTTTCAATGCACATTTTGGGTGCAGTTTTTATTGTAAATTCACTGGAAGTAAAGGTGGTTTTAAGTAAATCACTTTTCCCTTGACAGCCAGCAAGCTTCAGCATGAAAAGCTTTTTATTTCTGTGTTTGTGGATTTGTTTTTCTCTCAGCCCCTGGTGTGGACAGGTGTCTTGGGGAAACCAGTCACTGAGGGCCCCTTGGAGACGTTGCAGAATTGTAAAATCACTTACAAGAATTATTTTTAATTACCTTGATGCACCTGAGAATGTGTTTGTTTAAATATCTTTTTTTTTTTAATGGAGATTTGGATCATCAGTTTGATGACAACTTTCAGCTGTAGTCTGAGTTTATCATCACACCTGAGCCAAGAATGATTTTTTTGGGCATTGTTCTGGCTCTGTGTGCCAGGAATACAAAAGCTGTGATCAGACTGATGAGGGTGGCTGTGGGTGAGTGGTGCCTGGAAAACAAATCCATGAGGAATAACCCACAACTGGAGCTGGGCATTCCATTGGCTGCCAATTAATTCCTTCCCTCATTTTGAATTGTAATGGAAGGACTGGTGTTTGTTTTTCTGTCCCTGAAATATGAGTACATGAGCCAAAATTCAGTGTGATCCTCCTGCTCCCATGTTTGGCAAAACAAAAGCAAAAAAAGCCATTTTCATAGCAGTGGTGTGAGCAAACCCATCCTTTCACCAGGCAGCAGCACAAGGACTGAACCACCTGCTTGGTGAGAATTTCCCTTTCTGACCTGGGCTTTAAATGGTTCACAAGATAACACAATTAATATCACATTTAATATCACATTTCAAATGATGCCCTACTAATGTTTCTGTGGATCTGCTGGAAATTTAATGTATTTTGGCTGTGACAAATTAGCTGCTTTGTAAAACCGAGATGTAATCTTGAGGTTTCTACAGAATAGATGCCTAAAAATCCAGGCATTAAATTAATGTTGCATTGAACAGCTGTGAAAAACTCAGCCCAATGTTTTTCATTAACCTGGAAAAAAAAAAAATATATATATCCATCTATATCTTACCCTCATGGTATGGATCTTATCCTCAGGATCCCCAAAATCACTAACAGGGAATGGATCATGCTTGATGTGGTGGTTTCAGTTTGAAAATGGGTAGAAATATTAATTTTGTGTTGTGGTTTTGGTTTGCAAATTTGAGATTTCACTAATTTGGAGATTTCTTGGCTAATGCACTAATGAGTGTGGGGGGTGGAAGTGTTGGTTAATTACTAATGCACTTCCTGCTCTGAGGTAGGATTAGGAGAAGGGTAAAGGCTCAAAACTTTAAAAGGGCATAAGGAAAATTTTATTAACTGTAACTAAAAGAAAGAGTAATAAGAACAAAACCTTCAGAACACTTCTCCTCTCCCCACAATCTTTTCTCCCTTATTGAAAATATAGAGAAATATAAAATTTTAGTCGGTTTACCAGATTTAGAACAGTCTTTCTTCAATTCACTTAGGGTGAGAAGTCCCTCTTGTTCATGCTATGGAGACTTTTCTACAAGAGAAAATGCTTTTTTGTGGCTCTCAGTTGTGTTATGAGCAGCAGCTGCCCAGGAAACTGTGTAATTATGAAATCCCTCCCCTTTTCCACAGCTTTTCCCACAGCTGTGTTTATGGGCCATGCCAACTCATGGGGTGCTGTTTTCAAGATGAGCTGTTCAAAGGCAAAATTGTGATTATCTATCTCTGAAGTCATTTTTATCCTTGGGAAACAGAGATCTTCTTTTCTTCTTGGGGGCACAGGACCACTCTGCTCTCCTTCCCTGCTCACACTCCTCACAGGATCATAGCTACTTGAATATCTGCTTACTTTGGCATGGAGGCACTTGCTTGGTATGAATCTGAACTCTTCATCTCCCCTCAATTTATGTGCTGGAGGGAAACAGAGGTGCTCATCTCAGGCTTTGTATAAACCAGAACTGTCGGCCTGAGCAACATCTATGGAAATGAGGAATATTTCCAAAATATATATTATATTA
>NW_005054649.1:302697-319368 GCF_000277835.1 Geospiza fortis | reverse complement strand
CAGAGAATAAAAAGGAACACGAGTGAGGCATGGAGAAGAACAGAGAAAAAGACAAAGTGCCAAACACACAGTAAAGGCAGAGGCACACAGAGACATGTGGGGCAAGATGCTTCTCCTCCAGTCACTACACAAGTGCAGCTTCCCTGCAATGTCATGCTCAGTGTCTCCTCCAGCAGGTGAACAAACAGGTACTCCCAATGTTTCCTTCCCTTAGGCAGCACAGACCCACTGGGAGAATCTGGAATCCAAGGATGGATCTAAACATGGGAGGTCTCACTTGCTACTCTCTCCACCTTTTCTCCAGCTTAGCCCTGGGCTGGGAAACCAAAGACAACAAACATTTAAAAACAAAACTTGAGGTGTCTTGAGGATGCCCAGGCCTGGGAGGAAGCCCTTCCCAGCAGCCTCCTGGCCTTTCCCCACTCTGAGGAACTGTGGAAACATCCAGACCCGGGGTGGACAGCCTGGGATGTTTTCTGCATGAGAAACGCCACAGCCCCGAGCACCAGAAACATGAAGATGCTCTGGATTGCAATTTACAGCCTCAGTGGATTCTACATGGGACAGCCAAGTCATTTGTGCCCAGAGGAAATACAAGTCACCATTTTTAATAGTTAAAATGCCCGTGGAAGTTACTGGCTGCTTATGGCAGTGAGCTTCATACGGCCTCCCATACTTAGGGATTTATCAGAAGAAGCAGTTTCAGGTTCCTTCATTTTGGAGCCCAGCTCCAAAGCTCTGAAATTAAGGAATTTCTCCTGAGAGTTTGGAGCTTATGTTATCACAAATGAAAGAAAGTAAAGAAGAAATATTCCCAGTAAGAGCCCTTGGGACCTTCTGGGCTGAATTTGGAAGGGGACATTCATTCCCTGTAGTGCAAATACACAACAACCTCCAACACAAAGCGAAGATGTCAAGTGAGGTCTGAAAGTACCAGTTCGACAAATCTCATTGTCATTCTTTTTTTCAGTGACTTTTGCAATCAAACTCCAAAACTGACAACCACAACTATCCCCTGTGCTCCATCCAGCCACTCTGGAACAAAACAATATTCCGTGCCAAACTGACAATGGACAGGGGGCAGGGGTCTCCTCTTCAGAAGCTCCTGGCCTGACCTGGAACTACAATGACGTATTACACATAGTAGAAGAAACTCCATTTGATTTTTTTTATTTAAGCAGAACCTAGGGAGAAGTGCTAGAGAAGTGGCATCCACCTGTTTCCTACCACAGTGGAGATGGTGACTCTGTAATTCCTACACCACCTCTCACCATCCATGCTTTAGCTCTAGGCTGTCCAGGAGAGGAGCCAGATCTCTCCAATGGAAAGGATTTCTCACTTACCGAGTATGGAAATGACTGAAGGTGGAATCTAGTGAAAAAAGGAATTCACAACGTTTGCACGTCTGTGTGCATTCACAAGTGAAGAGAAATTCAAACACCAGAGATCATTAGGAGGAGCAGAAAGAAACCAAGGTACTGGTCTTCATTACAACACATAAGGTTAGTGCACGAGATACAAAGAAACGAAGTATTTATTGTTAAAAGCTCTTCTACTAATCACTCGGCATCATACAATGGATATGGTGGCTACAGAGTAGAGGGAGTCTCTCTCTCCCTTCCCCCTATTCTTTATACACGTATTTGCTCACTCTCACAAAGCCACTGTTTTATTTTTAAAATAGAGTTCCTCTCTTCAGTGAGTCGGGAAAAAATGTTTATAACACAGGATCTGGCAGAACAGATACAGCCTATTAAATAACAGAGCAGTTACAGAAAGGAGACTGCTTTCTTTAGGGAAAAGAGCCTTCTTTCCCTCCGTATCTCTTTGCATTGCCTTAAAAGAGTTCTCCACATGAAACCAGACCAACAACCCCCAAATATCTGATTAGCCTTTCGGCAAAATTAGAAGCCCTAGGATACACACCAATGTCGATTTATATACTAATATTTTCACCTGTTCTAAACCATGTGGTGTAAAAAACCTGCCAGCCGAGACTGCACTGCAGCTACCAACCCTGCAATGTGGAACAACTGAATCCCTGCTGGTAACAGGGAGAACGCTTTGACAGTGTGTCTCAAAGTTATTTGCAAAACTTTTGGTTCTGTGCTACCCCCCCGTTCCCAGGCTGCACACCGACTGAGACTGTCTCTCCCACAGAGAGTTCTGTGTGTCCGCAGACACACACAGAATGCAGACTCACATGGGCTGTGCTATTTCCAGGAGTACTTTGCACATTACCTTGTGCTGTGTCTTTCTGGTGCTTCAGTGGTACTCTGCTCCGTTTTTTACTTCCTTTCCCACTGTTGTATTCGTCTCTTTATTCCACAACTGAACATTTGCTTCCCCTTTAATCTCTAAGAAACATTTGATCTGACTCCTGCCTCATGGCCAACAACCCAGAAGACTAAAAAACCTGTTTCTAACACTTCTGCTCCAAGATACATTTCCCTCCTACTGGTACTCCAGAATTCCATTGAACCCTTTCCTAGACTGATGATGTATTTTCTAACAATCTATATTATCATCTATACATGAACCACTTCTATGCACAGAATGGTTTTTTGCAGTATGCATAGATTTGTATTGTACGGTGGCAACTGAAGACCCCAATATGTCTTCTTGTCACCTTTTACACACACAAAAAGACAACCATCCTGAACTTAAATTCCTCATTCACAGTCTGCCATAATTACCTGCCTCTTCAGTGCCACTACCTTTCCTTTTCAATGCTCAAGCAACACTTGGTCTAGTTGCTTCCAGTATTGCACCATTATTTATCTTCAAATAGTTTTTCTTTGCTTCACAAACAAGCAAGCTCTTAATTTCACCTGTGGAACAAAGGACAAAATTTTTCTCTCTCTGATTCAGTAAAAGATCTGAACAGCACCTGAACACAGGCAAAAGGCATCAGAATCTCAAACCTCAGTTTAACCAAAGGAAAGATACGTGACAGCTAGTCTTAAGACTCACTGGTAGTGACCAGTCTTTTTTTATAGACAGTGAAATATAAGAATTTAGATTCTGGACTGCAATCTCCAGTGCCATCTTCAGTGGCTGATTCACACACACACCCATTTCAGTATAACGCTGCTGCTTGACAGAGCTTCAGCTTTCAGTGATGCAGTTGTGAACATTGGCACCAACACCACCCACATTAGTTTTGTTAATTTACTCTGAAAGAGACTTGAACCCAGATCCATCCAATTAATTCTACAGAGGCTCTAAAACCAGGCTGGACTCCAGTATGTTGTCAGCTGTGGCAAATGGCTGGTATTGCTCTCAAATATCTTCCACTTCAGTGGGAAGGCTCTCAAACCCCAGAATTCCCTGGCAGACATTCTGCAGGCATCTATCTCAGTCCCGTGCACTCCTCGTATCCTTGTGTATTTTCCTCTGCATTTCTTATTCCTGCAGACTGAGCATACCCCTGATTGTAGCTGCTCTGTTTGCCACACACAGACAGGAGTTTTGTACAATGAGCAGCATGCACACAATGCACACAGCAGCATAACAAATATGGAAGCACAGCAGCAGATGATCCCCACTGTTTTCTCCTCGTAATGCTTGCTTGTAGTCCAATTAGTGGAGTCCTAAAGTTTCAAGTCCATCACTGTGGCAGCCTCACAGTCCCTCAGTATAACCAGTTTAAGACTGCAGGATTTCACATTTTACTGTGAAAAGAGGCGTTAGCACAAAAGGGGAAAATGCCAAATCAAGCCATTCCCAGTAAAAGGCCTCAGACAATGAGGTACTTTTTCTCACACCAACAGGTTTTGTGGGAGAGTACTGCATCACATAAATTTAATCAAAAGTAAATTTTCCAAGACATCTCTGAACACAATGGATGGACTAAAAGCTATGGCACTATTAACGTGAAAACAAAGATATTAAATAAAGGGGTAAAGAGAAGACTATCTCTTCTGTGACTGAAGACAAGAAACTTTTAAGTTAAACTAAGAGAGAAACTGGCAAAGACAGCAGAAAACACAACACTAGAGAAAAAATGCATTTAATCAGAAGAGCTGCCTTCTTTCCATATCACATGTGAATTTGATTCTCTTTCCAAGGAAGTGTAAGAATGGAGGTGAAAAGGAGTAACCTAGAAGAGGATTTTGAGTGCCACATCAAATGGACAGTTATACTTTGTCAGCTGCTTTTTGGAGCAGAAATTATATTGGGCCTTTATTACAGCTCATCTGTGCACTACAAAAAATGAGGAGAGGAAGGATTTAAGGAAGATGTCCCTGCTTCCAAGTAATTGTTCTATAAATTCCCATTATCTGAATTTGTCATACATTTACAAAGATGATGATTTCCAAGGGATATGTTCTCTGTGCTATTTAAGGCTGATATGCTTTGTAACTCAACAGCATCCAAAATAACCAGCACGTATCATGTATGGGAGAGCTAAATAATTCATAGTAAGAGGCAGTTCACCTATGACCAAAATGCGAGACCAATCTAGGGACTCTGTTAACATCTTGAAGTAAAGAAAAAAACTACCATGTGACATTAAGTTAAGCTTCTTGGATTCTACACCAAGAATTAGGAAGTTATTTTTAGTGATGAACCCTACAGGCACACAGGGACACATTTAAATAATCTGGTATTTTACATATATACTTATTGTTAATATCTGCTGTGTTAAAGGTAGGCATCAGCAAAGCACCATTACATTATTTGAGTTTTCTCAGAACGCCTCATTTGTTGCTAATACCACTGATATTAAGGATGCATAAGAAGCTCTTATCCCAGGAAGTATTCTCTTTCTCTCAGTACAGTGTACAGATCATACCCAACTAGTGAATATGTGATTCAATCCACCTTTCACTTCCGGGACAGGCGGAAGAGAAATTATTTGCATCTGCAGAAGAGATGGCCTGACTGTACGTCTTTCTTCCAGACGGGCTCTGCATTCCAGGATGCAAACGCTCCTAGTTTGTTCTTTCACATGGTGAGATAGCTTCTTGCATTGGTCCAGCTGAAATGAAAACTCTATTCAGGCATATAAAGCATCCCACAGCTGTAAGAAAGACTATCTTGTCTAATTCCAGATAAGTTACTGTTTGAGACTCTTGGGTACCATCGGGTAAGAACTGCATTTATTTCACTAAATCTGTAGTCTCCTAGAACACCTATCTCAACCTCCACCATTGGTGCCACCCATGATTCTAAGCATAGCCCATAAGGATTTGCTGTGTAGTGTCTAACTTTCCACTAAAACTTAACAATGTGCGTTGATGAGTGAACCTTTAGTCTTCTTTCACACTGACACTCGTATGGTGCTGTCTCTGGCTTGGAATGGTTTGAGACACCTGTCCTGGGCAAGATGTCCAAGGGTCACTCTGAAGCTGGTGTTCTGACTGGCGTGTTGACGGCACATTCTCATCCAGTCAGGAAGCAGGTCCATGTGTAACAGTGAGCTAAGTAACACTGAGAAGTCCACTGGTTTGGTGGTCACGATGCCAATGGAACCTTGTGAGCAGTACTTATGTGTTACGCACTCCCAAAGATTGTTCCAATTCCTGTCGGCGCTGCTGGATCTGCAAGAAAAAGACACACTGTGCAGTTTAGCAGATTAAATTGCTCAGTGGCAAGAGATGCATTTGCAAGTCAGCAGTGTGGATATTTCTTTCATACCTTGCAGTAGAAATATCTGCTCACAGCTTCTTGAGACCATGGCTCGTGATAAAATTCAGCTCTGCGCTCTTCCTCCGGGTTTCCAACCACATCGGTCATCACCTGTGACAAAAATAAAACCATTTTTCACCATAGCTCTTCCACCACATAGCAAAACTTTCAGATTTACCCAGAGTGAAAATTTATCTACATTACACATAAAAATGGTCAAAACCTTCTCAAAGCCCAAAGCAAATGGACAATGTATGCTTACTGCCAAAACAGGATCACAGAACGATCAAATGCTTTGTGTTAAAAGGGACCTTTAAGCTCATCTCGTTCCACCCCCCCTCCTATGGGCAGGGACACCTTCCACTAGATCAGGTGCTCCAAGCCCTGTCCAATCTGCCTCCAGGGATAGGGTAGCACAGGGTTGGAACCATTCTACAAAAAATAGAATTTGATGACTTTGTCTCCAGCATCACAGAATTACAGGTAAATATAGTTATTGGTATATTTTGCAAAGCAATGTTGTGGAATCACAACTCTGATGCCAGCAGGGCAGAACCTTAATAGAAAAGACTCTTATGGGACTAGTTCTCAGTCAGGGAAAACTGAACAACTATTCCATGTATCTAGGTAGAGAAGCTCCACAACACCTCTGTTTTTAAGTCCCTCAAGTAGAGGTCAGCTTTATTTAAACATGCTATCAGATTCCTGTCCCCTTTGAATACAATATAAATAGTAATAACCATAATCTTAAGAGTAGATTTTGGGAAGACTATTCAGTTAACAATAGGCATTTATATAAGAAAGACACAATGCTTTTATTAAAATAATTTCATGGATTCGATAATACAACTGATTTTGAGGCATGTCAGTTAAAGACAGAAAATGTGACACTATGAGGAACAAATTATTAATTTTTGCTGGCAAACAACTGAACTTCTTTACATTTGATTTCTTGTATATCTCAAAGATAAGCTCAAGGACAGCTGATAAGATTAAACTATGAACCAACACCCAAATTGTGTTCTCGTACTATACTATGCTCCTGATGAGTTTTACACAGCTTTGAATTTACAGAATACATCAACAAAGCCCTGCATTTCAAACTTACTGTCCGGCCACAAACTGACCTACCACTCCCATGAAACACCACTGTTCCACTGGAACTGGAATACAACCTAAACTATCTTTCCTCCAACCTAAACTATCTTTCCTTTCCCAAACTATCTTTCCTATCTACTCTGGGATTGCAGTACTCCATTCATTGTCTGTCTTCCACCAATCATCCATCCTAGATGTCTGGCTACACACTCTATGTACATTTAAATAAAATTCTTCCATTCTGGTTCCACTATTCATTTTTTTCAAATCTTATCTCACCTTAAGATCCCTGCTTTGGGACCGGAGAAGGTCTTGGATGTATCCTTTGGGATCCTTGGAGAAACTCAGCATAAAATCACGTTGTATTTTTAGCTGATTTATGGATTCAATTGTCTCATGAATCTGACAGAAAAAAAACCAAAGTGGATATTCTTTAATTTTTCCCATGCTCCAGTGACCATCAGGTCAGCTCCGTTACTGTCTTTGTACTCCTGGTAATGTACAAAGGTGACAATTCTACACCACAGACTTGTGCAGCCCTTGCTAGGGCTTTTTCAATTCAAAAAGCAGCAACTTAACTGTAATCCTGGCACTACATTTTGGTTTCACTTGTACTTCTGCAATACAAATACGTACAGGATTCTCCTTCACTTCCTGCACTGAACTCCTGCATGGCATGCAGAACTAAGCCATGTCGTTGCACAATGTAATAATTTCCTGTGTAGAATCACTCTGCCTGCCCAGACTGGGATCTTTGAGGAAAGGTGCAGTTAAGCAGTGCCCAGTGCAAGAAAGCGGTTATTCCCCTGGTTACCATCATGATCACATCTTCAATATCCTACTGTAATCTTTAAAAACTCTAGCAGTTTCGTGATCAAGTCCATGTCAAATGAATAGCCATGACTTCTAGATTTTTCTGAAGAGAAAGCCTGTAAAAGTCACAATGGCTGCAAAAAGAAGAGCGTGAACAAAGAGAAATCATGAGTATGGAATGTTTATAGAAAATTAATAATATCTTTAGAGATATTGTGGCAGAAATATTAACTAGTGGGGAAGAATGAAGACTGAAGAAGAGTCAAGGTCCTATAATGGATAATCATCAAGTACGAACGGGAGGACATCTCATGAACCATTTGCACACAGACACACACAAAAGCAAACTTCTGCTGCCCTGTTCCTCTAACATTCTAGTTTGAAATAGTAAACTTACCTCGCTTAGTTTCATGCATTCATCTCTTTTGCCAAAACAGCTATGGTGACCAAGCACATGGGAGAAAATAATCATCCCCTGATCTGGTTATGCCATCAAGGCCACCAGTGTAGCTACTACATGGTATGTTAAGAGAAGAGAGCTGCTGTTAACTTAAAATCATTCCTTCTTTGGGAAAACGCTGCAGTTGTGCGGAGTGAACTCCACTGGCATGTGCCAAATTCCCAGCAGGAGACTCCACGGCAGCACAGCAGTGCTGTGCACAGAGGGACCCAGGAGCAGCCTGTGCCCATTCACCCAGCAGTGACTTCAGTAACTTCACTGATCACAACTTGCCCTGTGCTGTAGCAAATATTCAAAAAAGAGGTGACACAGAGGAAAAGGTGAGCGGGACTGGAAACAGAATAACCCTGTGCATGCTGCTGGCAAGCTTATATGGGCTGGGAGCATCTGAGAAGGACCATCCTCAAGAGCCGCGACAGCAAAGACACTGCAACAGTTACCAGAATCCACTGCATTGCTGGTGTCCAGACCCCCTTTAAAACTGCATGACGACCAGAGTTTAACACATTCGTTTGTATTATCAGTAAACAAAGAGAACCTGGGCCTTGCTCTGAGAAGGCATTTTAGTTTATCCCTTATCTATCCAAATGGGCCATTGACAAATGCCAGAACTGGCTGACAGCCCCATGGACACGAATCCCTAAAACAGTCTGCAAAACCCACCACTGCCTTAAGACGGATATTATTATTTGAAGTGCACATGATCCTCTTCCACTGACACTTAGAAATGCCAAAGTGGTCCAAGTGATTTTCCTGCCATGCATGTTCCATATTTCCACCTAATGCAGAAAGCCATTCTGCAGTTATTAACTCACACCTCAGTATGAGATTCTCCTAGCTTTGCCTTAGCAATTTAATAAGATATTATGGCCTCTCAATAAAAAGTTAATCATACAGTTCAGGTGGTCCTCAAGCATCAGGGGACTTGGTACACTACTTGTGGAACTCTATCATCTCCACAACCATGTTAGGTCTTGGATCAAATCCTAAGTGGGAATGCCACTCACCCTGATGTATTCCCACTGCATTTGGCCTATTCATCCCTTGAAAGCACATGCCCTTAACAAGTCCCCATCTCACAACATTACTGTTTGACACATGACACCAAACACAGGTGAAGCTACACAACGAGCACATGTACCACGGGATACTTTACTCTTGAGCTAATACCTTGTTATCCAATGCTGTTATCTCCTGTTGGTTAGCTGTTGAGAGAAGAAAACTACTCATCTGGCCCTTTAATGGGTCTTCAACTTCTACATCTATGTCATAACAAGCCGTCTTCTTCTGATCGTTGGGGTCAACACTATGGAGAGTATAATACAAGATCATGAGAACTGCCATAATGAATCAGAATTAATTTCCAGCCAGCCCAGAATTCATTCTTCAATAAAGCCTGTTACAGATGCTGTGAAAAAAGTGTAAGAACAGGGTATCTTTATATATTTTCCTATTCTAGTATATTCTCTCATTTTTGTCAGTTAGACTTCAAAGACTTTTGAGCTGGAGCTTTTGCCCAGACCATCAAATTTAATTTCTAACATCCTCCTGAGACCTGTTACACTAAATATCAGTATCCTTCTTTGGCTTGTCCTGTCCTAAATTTATCTTTAGTTTGCCAACTTTTAGACTTAACAATTACGTTATTGTTAGACTAAAGTTTCTTAACAAGAAAACAGTCTTCAGCACAGTAGTTGGTAAATCAGACTTCAGTCACTGTCACTTGCAATATAAAGATGCTGGCTTCTCAACCCCACCTGTCAAATGTGTGGGTTGTGTGCATCTGCAGTAGGTAGCAAAAAAAATTGCTCAGGATCCAATTAAGCTTGACAGACTTGGGGGAGCAGAAGAACTTCCAGGGATGGAATTGCATGAGTGATGCAAGCAGGGAGAGGAAAGTGATCCCTCTCTATTCTCAAGACCGACGAGGACACACCTCTAGTACTATGCTCAGTGCTGGGCTCCCCAGTGCAAAAGATACAGGGAGCTACTGGAGAGAATTTTGCAAAGGTCCGTGAAGATGATGAAGGCATTAAAGCACCTCACAGCTGAGGAAAGGCTGAGAGATCTGGGACTACTCAGCCTAGAAAGCAGAAGGCTGATGGGAAGGGAACTTACCAAAACTTGAAGGGAGAGTTTAAAGAAGACAGAGCCAGGATCTTTTCAGTGGTACCCAGTGACAGGACAAGAGGCAGTTGGTGCAAACTGAGACACAGGAAGTTCCTTCTGAACACCAGGAAACACATTTTTACTGTAAGGGCGACCAAGCAATAGCACAAGTTGCAGTAAGACCCTCAAAGCCCATCTGCCTTTCCCCCAGCCCAGAGTCTCCCATATTGGAGACACTCCAAACCCATCTGGATGTGGCTGTGGCCAACCTGCTACAGGTGGCTGTGCTTGAGCAGGGCAGGGGATTTGACCAGATGATTTCCAGAAGTCCCGTCCAACTGCAAACATTCTGAGAATCTGTGATGCTGTGGTTGCCTGCAAGAAGATGAGCAGCAGAAGGAAACCTAAAGAAAAAGCCAAGTCCGGGTCTGGCTCTGCTGCTCACATCCAAAGCCACAGAGAAGGCTCCACTGCTGTTGTCTTTGGCTCCATTGCTCCTGGCTGAGTGCTGTCCTCAGGCCTCCAGAGTGCCGAGCCCAGGTCAGTCAGGGCAGCAGGGCTGGGCACAGGGACCCTGACAGGCTGCACAGACAGGATGGCACCTCAGCACGGTGAAGGTGGGCACAGGAAAAGCTCTGCTGCTCCTGGCATGGAATCACACCGGGCAGGGGGACAGGGAGGCATCGCTGGGGTACAAAACAGACTGGCAGGAGAGGACTGGGGGGCCCTGAGGGACAGACAACAAGGGCAGAAGGACTCTGAGGGGCAAGGCAGCCATAGCAAAAGTCAGCTGCAAAAGGGGCTGCATTAGCACAGGTTTTGCCATCAAGCCCAGGAAAGAGGCTCTTCCTTCCTACTCCACGCTGGTGGAACTGGATCTGGACTGGTGGGCACAGGACAACAAAGATGTGACATCTTGGAGCAAGGCCTGCAGAGGACGGTGGGGGCTGGAGCACAGCCCTGCCAGGAGAGGCTGCAAGAGCCTCTCCAGCCTGGAGAAGAAAAGGGAAAAGGAGATTGCCTGGAAGAGTGCAATGGTCACATGGACTGGTGAAGCACAGACAGGGCCAGCCTCCCCTTGGAGGTGCGTGAGATTAGGGTGAGAGGCAACAGGAACTCACTGAAGCATGGGCAATTCACTCCCTATAAGGAATTGGTTTCTAGAAAATCAAGATGGTAGTCAAAAAAGGGGATGCCAGAGATAATCTGTTTGTACTAGAAGAACATTGGAGAGCTATGCTTTGCAGTCTGCTTGTGTTCTTTAATGTGTGTGGAAGTGTGGAAGATGTCTCACTTCTTTGCAGAAATGGTAATCCCACAGAGGTTATTCTTTTTACCTCTGGTTCCAGGTGTGTCAGCTGCAATTAGGAGTGCAACTCAAGAAAATCTCCACTTCTAGCTTGAGCTCAGGTAAGATTTGACTTCTATGAGAATGTCTACTTTATGTCCACTTCAAGCCCATTGCATTGTTTCTGCTTTGTCTTCAAAAAGGAAGGTTGTTGGTGCCCAGAGAGTGATTCTACAATACTATTATAATTTCTAGAATGAGTTTAGAATACTTTACATTTTTGTCCCTGTGCATATCCTCTAAAACTACAACGAATAATTGTGATCTACTTGATCTTCCTGTAAAAGGCAGGCCTGAGGATTTATCTGAATTTCAAGCACATACATTCACAATCACTAGTGATCAAAAATTCCCTGTAGTAGTGTGCTGATTTTGGCCGGGATAGAGTTAATTTTCTCCATAGTAGCTGGTATGGGGCTGTTTTGTGAATTTGTGCTGGAAATGGTTGGTCACAGAGAGATATTTTCGAGAGATATTCATTGCTTGCAGCCTGTTGAGACCTTTTCAGCTCCTCACACTTCCCGCAAGTGAGGAGGCTGGGGTGCACAAGGAGCTGGGACAGCTCACCCCAACTGACCCAAGGGACATTCCAAACCATGTGGCACCATACTGAGCAGTAAACTGGGGCAGGTGTTGACTGCTCAGGGTCTTGCTGGGCATCAGTCAGTTGGTGGTGAGCAATAGTTTTCATCTGTATCACTTGTAGTGTTGGATTTTGTTCATCACCATCATCATCATACTGTCTTTCTCTCCCTTTTACCTTTTCAATCCTTCCCCCGGCTCTGCTGGAGAGAGAACGAGTGGATGGATTAAGATTGGATTAAAGCAGGACATGCTGAAGATTGGATTAAACCAGGCAGGCAGTTGGCATACTGTTTCAGTGGTTGATCACACTCACTCTAAAAAACTGAATGCAGAGTGACAGGGCAGAGCATTTGTGAGACCCTGTTTTAAGCTTGGTTGGACCAGGCCCTTAAGTATCCTGGACAGACTTTGAACCTGATTTGAGTTTGGATGGAGGAGCTCTCAATGACCACCAGTAATCCCTTCTACTGCAAATTATTCTGTGACTGTATGAGTCTAAAAATTACTTACTTTCTTTAAATTCAGTGTCAGACTTCCAGATTTACTTTAGCTTAGCCCAACACTGTAAAGACTTCCCTGCAAAAGTACTGCCTGTTCCCAGGAAATGAGCTCTTCCTTTGTCCACACCATTATGTCAGTACCATTTAAGGTTGTCTGGTGCTGTGTGGTGCACACAGCATATCAGAGAATGCTGGCAGACACAGAGCTGTAGCTTTGTGACACACACCTGTTCTTTAGCTGGTACCTGACAAAAACCACTCCCTCCAGTACCTTTTTGTCATCTCTCTGCCTCAGAAACATAATCATCAGTTTCTTGTCATTTTTCTCTAAGCAATGACTATCTATCTCTGAGGACCTCAGCTTTTTTTGTGGTCCATCAGACAGGGCACTGAGTTGTGCCCAATGACAGTACATACACAGCTCTCAATCTGCATGGCCACCAAGCTGCTTTTTCATTACATGTTTGATACATTCAAATGAATCAAAAAGCAAACTTTACTTTCATAGCCTACGTAATACTTAACATATTATTCTTCTTATCGCGTATGTTACAAATTTAAAATAAAGAGCCCAATTTTAAGCAAATTCAGAAACATTTGCTTAAAAACATATTGTATATATTCTGTAGGAAATCAAATCAGTAACCTAAGTAATAATAACTTTCAAACATCCGGAATCAGAGTTTTGACCCTGACAAAGAAACTTGGAAAGGACTGAAATATCTGAACAGTAAAGTTGCAATCCCCAGAAGTCTCTTTATCCCCCTCCTCCATGTACACAGCTGTCACTTAAAAAGGCACATGCTGGAAGAGCCTGAGAGAGCTGAAAGTTGTGTTCCATCTGCTATGCCAGAAGACATCATCTGTTTTGACAAGGATACGAGAGCTCAGCCTCTTGGTCACAATGACCTCCTCTGAATCCAGACATTCTTTGTTGTTAATCTCTGGAGATCTCTTGACTCCTTGGCATTCTCAGGACAAGACTAACAGTCAAGGAGCTGACCCAATCCCAACAAAGCATTCATGGACTGGCCCTGCATCTGAAATCGTAATGCTGTTGTACATTTTACATAATATATCAGTGATTGGAATGATTGCCCATGATGGACAATACCTCATTTCAATTTCTTTTTTATCTCTTTTTGTGCGTTCAAACTTTCATTCCTCTCTCCTTAGGAAAAAGCCCAACCAATGGTATTCTAGTAAATATAAAAGCTGCTTTTCATACTCCTAGAAAATTGATGCCATGCTAGTGAAAATAATTCAGAATTATACAAACTAGAATGACACATAGAACAAACACACAACGAAGTCCAAGGTGTTCATGCCAAAGTTGTCAAACCTGGATTTTGGCCCCTACAGCTACTGCAGCTCTTTCTGTACTTTATCTAGTGAGTGTTTTGCACAGGACAGTGCTGAGCTGACCAAACTTACCTGATGATGTGGTTTATCACTATTGGGTCTGGCGGCAGCAGCAGGTTAGTGAGTCTCTGGGGAATTTCAGAAAACTTTAACCGTGGACAGTCAAAGATCTGGAACACAATAAACAACAAATTTTGTTTGTCCCAAGGCTATCTTGCAGTTAAATGAGAAAGTAAGGAATCTACAGCTCACAAGGAACTGAGGCAATTACAGAAGGTGGTTTTGAAAGCTGTAATTCAGGTTCCTTGCAGATTAAATTTTTGATCACTTCTGTCCCTCCACTTTCATCTGGGCTTCCAGACATACCCATCAGGCCATGACAATTTCAGGTGTCTCACTTTTGGTTTAGCTGCTGGAGGGAACAAGACCCTTCACTGGGACATGAGGATCAACTGTATCAGTGATGGGAGAGAAGCAAATACTCCCTCTCTTACTGAGGGTTACCGCAGCATATTTTAAAGATGATGACTGAATTTTTTTCAGAGAGAAAAACACAGAGAAAAAACAACAACAACAAAAAAAAAAAAACCAACACAACAAAAAACCAAAAAAACCAAAAAAACCCACCAAAAAACAAAAACCAAACACAAAACCAGTTTGCCTTTTTCCTCCCCAGAGAATGTTTCCTGCAATATTTTGTGCTGAAGAAAAATACAAGAAAACATTTCTGGATTTTAAAACCATTTGCAATTTGTGAGTTTTTCAGAATTACAGAAAAATAAAGTCAATGGGACATTATTTATTTTTAACCAAAGTCTGAACAGCCTCTTGGGAGGGATCCACCCCTTTCCAAACAATGGTTTATGGTTACTTTCTCTTTACTATGATCCTGAAGCTAAATAGAATCACAGACCCATAGAATATCCTTGGTGGGAAGGGACTGACAAGGGTCATTGAGTTCAGCTCCTGGCTCTGCATAGGACAACCCCAGAAATCACACAATGAATTTCTGCTGAATTCAGGGGGGAAAAATCTGGAAAGGGTTAAAAGCTGTAGAGTTTGGAAATTTTCTGTGAGCAATGGAAGTGCATTGACACAAATATAGAAACAACACTCTTTACACCTGGAGTTTTGAGAAATATAATTATTACAGCCTTTGTTTCCTACTGTGATTTTTAATGCTCTGAACAAACAGACTTTTCTCTAAAGATACTCCATTTAAACTGACCTTAAAAACACACACATATAAAAAACTATATATTAACATTTGCCTTAAAATGTGCCCTTATGTGGAGGCAATTTGTAAAAATGTTCAGGCCTATGCAAATGCCTCTTAGGGAAACTATTTTCACCTGACAGTAGAGACACACTACTCATAGAATTGTATCTATAAACAGAAATATCCTAAATATCCTTTGCAGCTCCAGAGACAAAGGATGCAGGCAGGGTTGAAAATAAAGGATTCTCAGGTTCTAGAACAGACATACAAAGCCAGATGCTCTGGCTCCTCAGCTAGGGTATCTTCTGAAATTCACATTTTTCTCATGTGAACGAATCTGGCAGCAGGAATACCTAGGAGCCAGCTCTAGGAACTATTTGCAAGGTTCTATTGCTTTTGAAATACCTTTGAACCTTTTTTCTTGCTTTTGGTTGTAACACAGTGGATTTCAAATCTCCCTGCTAATGTAAACATTGTTTTTAAACAGAAAAGGATCGTCTTCATCAACTCTTAAAAGCTGTGTTGGACTTGCCTGCATCCAGGAATTCAGCCAGCTTCAACTGTCCTTCAGTTTCTGAAGAACAAGGAAGTAACAAAACTTACTGAGTCCGCAGCTCACTCCTTATTTGAGTCCTGAATTCTGACACTTGGTAGAGATGACTGTGGAATTCCCACCCTCAATCCCTCCACAGCGAGCTCCATGCCATCTGCTCTCATCACTGGCTCAATGCTCGTGTCAAACTCCTAACACGGATGGTGCCCGAGTGACAAGAGCTTTAAGAAGGGAAAAGGGATCAAGGACATACATTAGTGAGAGGAGGATGGGAGACTGGAAACTAAGGGTGGGTGGAATTTTCCTAAAGCTTCTCACATTCCTGCCTAACTGGAGTTAGTGGTCTGAACTAAGTCAGGCTCTGAAAGCCTCGCTGGCTACAGTGATCCTGGTGGGTCAGGGAACTCAGTCAGTGATAATTTTTTAGTCTGTACTGTCTTGTGCCCTTAGACATAAGCACAACACAGCAGCGTGGGATTCAGAAAAGCTGCATACCAATGAGAAGACCAGTATGGCAAGGGGAATGCCAGGGACACTGGTGCATTGTGTACTGCTCCCCTCAATGATACACACACTTCCAGCCGGAACAATGCTTTTCTTTCCAGGAGTTATGTGGCTAAAACTATAGAATCTACAGAAATATTACCAGACTGGAAGGCATTACTAACCCAATTCCTTTGCCCTCCATCTCTCAACCTGAGAGTATTAGAGTGAAAAACAAAAAAAACATCATCATGAAATATTTCATTTATTGTAAGGGGATTCAGATTCCTAAGTAGTAGTGTCAGTTTTGAAAGCAAGATCACCTAATTAGGACAATTTTGCCAGAGACCTAGGAAAACAGAAACACTCAATCCCATTTATAATTTAAATCAGTGCAAGTACTGAATTCTTGTGAAACTATTCCAGATTAGCCAGCTCTTGCAGGGTGTGAGATTCAGTCTTCTAGAAAAGCAATCAGCTATTTCCCAACTCTCTCATTTAACTCAT